>NW_016909129.1:361941-418076 GCF_001483705.2 Eufriesea mexicana
TTTCCAACGAGCTCGCGCGTACGAGACCCGTGCTCCCCTCCTGCTCGCCCATTAATATCGCCGCGATTTCTGAAAATCGCGCGCCGCCACTCGTTTCCCGCGAGTCGATCGGCCCGCCGATTCTCTCCCCTCTTCCTCTTCGCCGACCGATCCGAGCGGAGAAGAAAAAATCACTCGACGACGCGAACGGGACCGGTAGCGAGGAGGATCGCGGACGGCAAAGAGAGAAAGGTGGACGGCTGCCGAGTCTCCGTGGGTGGCTGCCGATTCCTTACCTTTTTCTCCTCTTCCGCGCTCGCGCGAACGCGCTTCGACCGTGGTTGAATCCACGCTAATCGTACCTACTCCGTACGCCTATCGTCGAAACGACGCGGCCGGCGACGCACGGTGACCGCGCGGCCGCGTCCGAACGCCACGCCTTCCAGTCACGCGTTTCCGCTTGCTCGCGAGAAGTTGCTCGTCGGCGTCGGGCCGCTCGCCGAGGGGAAAAAACGCCGCCGAGTGGCCGAGTATCGACGGAAACGTGGAAACGCGCGATTACGGCGTGGGCGTTAAGAGATTTCGCGACGTTTCCACGAGATTTTACTGCTTCCATATTACCGTAAAGTTTACGAGCCACGGTACCCGGGGCTCCGTTCTACTCTCGCGATCGTCGCAACGGACGCAACCGGCGTCGCGTCGCGTCTCGCTGTAAAAGCAATCGCGCTACGCGATCAATTACCGGCTGGTCGCCCATCGCCGTCGAAAGATCATCGCCGTATCGGCCATGTTGCGTCATCGTGTCACGAGTCGTAAATTCACCACCGAGGCATTACCGTTTCGCGAATCGCCGCTCGAATTTCGACGCCGACGTCGGGTCTCCTTCCTCTCTCTCTCTCTTACGATCTCGTCGCGTTTCGGTATCGCGCCGGGTGACGAAGGGTACCGATCCTCGCCCCCTTACGTTCATTGACGCGCGTGTTCGCGCATGGCGCCGTCCAGTTGAATCGATCTGTTGACTTTAAGGGAAAAAAAGAAGAGAAAAAAATGTACAACTAGAAAAAGCAGCGGCGTAAAAAAAGGAGCAGAAAAAACGTGTACCGTCTATTAGATGGACTTCGCGGCTCGTTTCTTTCACGCGTAGTTCCACGCGACGCGTAGCCCGGCTAGTAAAAAACATCGGCGAGCGGAAAGAAAAACTCTACTGGCGATTCCTCTGGCCGGGGCAAAAAACGAGGCAGCGCGAGCGAGAGGGAGGAGGACGAGGATCGGCGGGCTAGAAGGGGACGGAAAAGGACGTGGAGGAAGCTGGTTTGGTAGGGAAGACGTCGCGAGGAACACGATCTCGAGATCGAGAAGCAGGGCGAGAACGCCGGGGCGAGGGGGCGGTTATTATTTACAGCAGTCCGTAAGGCGTGTCACAATGGCATTGCGGGTTTCCTCTTGAAAGTCCGACAATACGAGCGGGATTTATGGAAGAAACTTTCAACGAAACCGTCAATGGCCCACCCTCGCCTACGAGACGGTTTACCTAGCGTGGGGAATGCCTACAAACATTTTCACCATAAATTCTCCTTTTTATCCGCTTCGCCCCTTATTTACAGTCGCTCTGACCTAATCCATCCCCACCAGCGCGCATCGGGCCACGGATATCTTCTCTACCTGTTACGACCTACGACCTCGACGATGTTTCATCGGCTCCGATTCCTTCTTATTCGTCCTTTTTCCAATCTCTCCTCTCCCCCTTTACCCCTCTCGCTTTCCTCCCTCTTTCTTCTTCCCTCCGCTTTCCTCCCCGTTTCGGAACTGATCTATCCGTATCCGTGCTTTCGCGTCCCGACCCTGATCCCCGTAACTTTGTCGCGAGAACAAAACACGCGGAGAACGACACGGCAGAGGAAGAAACGCGTCTAGTAACGAGCAAACGTTTACGACTAATTTGCGGACCGTACAGACTCGAACCCGGAAGGACGAGTTCTTCTCCTGGAATTCCTGTCCGTGTAATCTCGCTTCGTCGAAAAGAAAGGAAAAGAAAACGGGGAGGAAGAGAGAGAGAGAAAGAGAGAGGGCGGGAGAGGGGAGAAGAGAGAAAAAAAGGAATTAATCCGGTGTTTCGCGAGATACGGTCTCTCGTAGTCGCGTTCGTTCGTTTTTCCGGCGATTAGCCGGTGCGCGAGGAACGGAATCGAGCCGGCGATAAGAAAGCGCTGGATGGAAACGAGCGGAAAAACTTGGCCTGGAAAAAGAAAGCTATTTACGCCGGTAATCCGTCTCCGAGTCTAACCCGGAAGAGGACGAGTATACTCCTCGCGACGGGGATTTCGGGCGTAATCTCGGCCGGATCGTAGACGCTCGATCGCGGAGGCGTACCCTTTATCGGACTCGTTGGATCGCGGAACGCAATTTAGACGGATGATCCGGATCCACCGACGGACATCGATATCTCTCCGTGGGCCGATGTTCTTCGCACTCTGCGAGCGAGCGAGAGACGAGGACGACGCCGACGACAAACTCGCGTATACAACGGTGCGAAGAGGCGACGGATAGAGGAAGCTGGGCATTGTCCGCGTTCCTCTAGGATGGTTGGGATCGTTGGGACAACGCCCGCTGTGCCGAATGTTGACTCTTGGCTGCGGTCAGCGTGACAAAAACCACCCCTCGATTCGACACGCACCCCTGGGCGCCCCATCGACCCCCTGGGCGTCCTTCGCGACCAACCCAGGCGCGTCTGCTTCGCTCCGTCGCCCCGGACCACCGACACCGGCCTCAAAATCCACCGATTACCGTTTCCCGGTTTATTCTCCGCCGCGTGATTCCCATCGATCGTGACGATCGATAGACGAGGCGTGGATGATCGATCGCGACAAACGCGGCGAAACCTCCAGCTCGCTGGATCCCATGGAGAACGTCCCCGGCTAGAGAGATACCCGCGCGACGCTCTCGACTCGAAGAGAAACGCGAGCAGTGAAACGGTGCCCAAAATTTTCGTGGAACGGGCACGTCCCTGCGGGTACCCACGATTTCACCGTGCCGAGGCCAAACATCTTTTCATCGTCGGATAAAGCATAGGTCTTCTATTCAGTAACGAACCGTTAACTCGACGTAAATGGCCGGGACAACCCTGTCACGGGGCGCGTTTCGTTGTTGTCGCACGGCAAGGAGGATCTCTATTTGAGAGTTTACATCCCGAAAATGGTCTTTTCATGGATAACTTCACGCCGCGTTACCGGCGACGACGGGACCCGGCCACCTTCCTGCCAAGGACAATGTCCACCTTTCCACCCGCGAAAACGTTCGTTCGGGGCGTGTTTCTCTCCGTGCACGCGTGTCTTTGGCCGAATTTTTCAAACGCTCGTCTCGACGTCCGTTACGAGGGAACCGGGGGAATCGGAGGGAGGACGGGGGTTGGAGGACGGCGAAGTAAACGGGGAGAAAAGAGAAAATGCAAAGGGGTGTCGGAGGGCGTGGGAGAGAGAGAGAGAGAGAGAGAGAGAGAGAGAGAGGCGGTAAAAAGAGAGCGCAAGAAAGCCGGTACTGCGAAGGAAGGAGGTCGTCGGGGTGGCGCTGGCGCGGCTCGCGGTGGCGAGAACGCGCGCAAGAAGTGTAGTAATGTCCGCCAGCGGCCAAGCGGCAGACTATTACCGACGCATGAATATGAATGAGAGCAGAAGAGCGAAGAAAGAAGGGACGAGGCAAAAGAGAAGCAACACGAAGGCGAGCGGCGCGAAGCAAAGAAAGAGACGTCGCGATCGGTCTCTTCTCTACCGGGGCCGGGGAACGCGTCCGTGCGACAGAGAGAGACGAGACGGAAACAGTGGCGGTGAAGGTGGAGAACGGGAGAAACGGAGATGGTGGAGCGCGATGGCCAGGGACCGAGCGAAAGGGGCGCGACGAGGCGCGGCGCGGCGAGGCGAGGCGAGGCGAGGCCTGACCGGACCGAGAGAAGGAGAGAAACAGAAAGGGGGACAGAGAGAGAGAGAGAGAGAGAGAAGGTGCCGGCCGAGAGAGCGCGCGAGGAACGGCATTCAATTAGTCTCCTAGTAATTAGCCGGGAAATCTTCGGCTTTGTCGGCAAGATCCTCTTCCGACGCGATAGCCGAGACCCGCCCGGCGGACGGCGGTCCGTGGCGAGGCAAGAACCTGGGAGATGCACAGCCAGGGAGAGGCCCGTGGTAGTCCCGGTATCGCCACCGAGCCGCGCACGGCTATCCGGCGCGAGTCCGCGTGCCTGCGTCGCGTCGTCCATGCTTTCGCGCTCCGCTCGACCAACCACCACGGCCGCGATCACGATTAGGTTCACCGCGAGACGCGTTACCCGCGGGAAACTCGTCTCGCGTTTTCGAAAAGCGGCCGCGAGAAAAATAAATCTCGCGAGAGGGACGAGATTCGCGTAACCGAGGGTGGTCCGAGAGGACACGGGTGGGCCGCGCGGTCTCGCGTGTCGCGACAAACCCAAATATGCGGCAACACGCAGCCGTCCGTTCCTTCCTCTTTCCTTCTTTCCTTCTTTCCGTGCTGTCGCGTTACACGAATTCGACGAGCTTCGCTACACGGCCCCGTCCCGCGTATCGGCGCTGCCAGTAAATCACCGCTAAGGGCTGTTAAATCGCAGCGCGCGTTTTCTCTCTCTCTCTTTCTCGCTTTCCTTCGCATCGGTCCCCTCTCTGCCCCGACGAGGCGTGCCCGAAGCTGTGTGTGTGGCCTGCGCCTTTTTGGATAATTCCATGTCCGGTTCGGGGGGTTGTCCCTTTTACCGGTACGCACCACCGTTGCGTCGCGTCGTCTCGAAACGGGCAGAAACGCGAGAACGTAGCCTCGTTCCTCCTCTTCGAAGCACGAAACGAGGCAGGAATCGCGCTGGAACCGTGGCGAAATCGCGTCGTCTACGTCTACGACCACGCGGAGGATCGTCTTACGGCTTCTGGACCACCCTCGCGTCCGATGGTTCCCTCGAAAGCGGATTTCCAGGCGATTCGAAAAGCACGGTGCCGCGTTAACGAGCGAAACAACGCGTTACAGATGCGTGGTAATTTCGAACGATTAGCTTGGTTGGACGAGTGGAGCGAGAGGGCGCGTGTAGAACCGATGGCCAAGGGGCGCGGCGTTTCGCTCGGGTTCCCATGGATTTGGATTACCACGCCGCATGCTCTTCCAATCCGACCGACTTTCCCGATTTCCGTGGAACACGATACCCATGCGAAGGGTCGTGAAATCGAGATATATCGTTCTCGCAATCGCGATCGAAGGCAACCGAGGGGAAAAACCGTGTCGCTCCCCCGACTCTGGCCGGACTGCTGGGTCGTTTGCCGAATCGCACCGATTCACCCGTCACCGATCACCGGCAACGAATAGAGTTCGCTGGTCGCGCCACCACCGTCGTAGCCGCCGTCGTCGTCGTCGTGGAGCGATGGATGCGAGGCTAATAAATATCGGCGGGTACGGTTGCGGTCCGGCTGCTTCGGATATTACGGGTGTTTCTGGCGACACGAGCCGCGCGCGGCCGTCGCCGGCACGTGCGTCTCGACCCATCCCAGATGACACCGTTTTTATTGGAAGCGACGTCGGCTCGCGTTTAAGGGCAATCATGACTTTCCGAGATATCGGGTCAGACCCTCGGGATCGTCCGACTGCCGTCGGTCAGCGTCACCCCGTCTGCCCTCTCTTGTCTCCGCTCGGCGAATCTCTCGGCGAATCGACGTCTCCGCGATTCGGTTAAATTCTCTCCGCGACGGAGATGGCGCAGCGGCCATTGGGAAAACGATGCTCGCGATACTCGAACGACGTCGGAGCTACCTCGGACCTTAATCCGATACGAAGTACGTGACTCTGCGGTTTCGCGTCCCTTCCGCAAATTGAATCACCGGTCGGATACCGTGTATCGATGTTTACGATCTGGAGAGCGGTATCCCTCCCTTTGCGCCACGCTCGCAAAAAGCTCGCTCTTCGCTCTCGATGCATTATTTAGCGCGATCCGGACGGGCGAGCGTCGCGAAATCTTCGCCGCGAATCGTCTCGCGCGACGCGTTTTTCCGCGCCGATCCGAGTTATCGTTAATTCGGCTCTTTACCCTTGCGAGTTTACCGAACCGCGAGTAACCGCGACCGTCGTTGGTTTCAGCCTTTCCGTTCGTCGCCGACTCGCGTTTAATCTCGCTCGTCTCTACGCGCAAGTCGGCGGATCGATCCGAGTCGGTGGACCTGCTGCCGATTTCCACTGGATGCGTCTCTAATCCGACCTCGCGACACGTGTCGGGACAAACTCGACACGAGGACGACACAAAGGGAGGGTGTCGACGACCGTCCGACACTTGACTCTGCTCTCGGCCGAAATTGCGACCCCTCGAGAGAAACACCTCGATCCCGCCGATTAACTAGCCCCCTTTGCTCTCACTCCCTTGCTCGTCCTCTAACGTAAATGTTCCGATCCGGCGCGGTGTCCGAATTCTGGGGGAGAGATCGGGAATTAGGAAAACGGCACGCGTCGCGTCGCGTTCTCGCGGTCGATTCGTCGCGACGGAGGGTTCCGAGGCAATTTCGTAGAGTGCCGATCGTCGAGTCGCGAGATTCGAGCGAAGCAGAGGGAAAGGAGAGTGAGAGAGAGAGAGAGAGAGGGAGAGGGCGTCGATTTCACGGAGCGCGTTGGCGGCCGATTTCCATGGCCGTCCAACGGTCTGGCGTAAAAACGTACGCGTAATACGCAAAGAGGGAGGTCGTTACTTGCCGGCCAAGTAAGGCTCGGCCGGGCTTATTATTTCGGCCGTTAAGAAAATAAACAGAAGGCAGGAAAACACGCGAGGGCCGGAGCGCGCGCAGCCACCGACGGAAATTATAGGCGGCCGAGCCAAATGGCTTGAAAAATGCTCGACCACAAATCAAGGTGCCGGTTCGTTCGGCGTGGGAGCCATCTGTCGGTTCGTCGCCGCTTCTCTATATCGCCCCCTTCGTCCTCCTCCGTGCGCGCACCTACTATCTCGTACGCGCCACCGCGATACGTTCCATGGATCTCGGCGTAACGCGTACTTTTCGCAATTACCACGGGCGTTACTTTTATCCTCGCTTCCTCCACCCGCTAATTAACTACCCTTGCCCGTCTCACCGTCCGACATTTCGCCACCTCCGCGTGTCTTTCGCTCTCCGTCTTCTCGTTGGGAATCGCGCGACTCGGCCGCGAACCGCTCCGATTTTCCGCGACGGCTAAGTATAGTCTGCCGAGTGGCGTGGCTGGACGGCGGAACGGGCGAGCTCGCACGGAGCTCGCAGCACGCTCGACGTTCTCCCATTGATATTGCCTGGAATCATTCACGACGCATAAACATCTCGTATTACACGTACGGAATGGTTAGCGGAGAGCGAGAGAGCGGAGAACGGTGCGGCGCAGTGGAGCGAAGTGGAGCCTCGGGCCGGGCAAACAGCGGAGTCATGGTCGCGCGGCAGCGGATTGCCATATAACGACCGTGTTGCACAGTCATCCACGGGCCGCAGCACCCCCTGTAATCCCGCTGAATCGGGGAACACCTTGCGTCACTGTCCACACGCAAAATCGTTACGTACTAATTAACGTTTCGATATGGTGCCGTGTCGAAGCCTCGCTGCCTCCAATCAAGCTAATTGCGCTGCGATCGTTTTCTTTCTCCATCCTCTCCCCCCTTTTTCGCCTCTTTTCTCTTTTCTCTTTTCTCTTTTCTCTTTTCTCTTCCATCCTACTCGTTTTTTTCTTTCAGCTTCCCGTGCCTCGCCCCCTTTTTGACGGGAGTGAACGCGCTCGATCGGCGTCGCAGTTTCGTCGATTACGGGAAAAATTGCTGCGCGGTTTCTCGCGGACCGAGCATCGGAGGTTTCGGCGCGGCGAAAGGCCGGAAGCGACGAAGGGGTTAAAGAGCGGCGAGAGCGAAGAGATCGGTTGATCGTCGCCGGAGGCAAAAGCTGCCCCGCGTGTACGCGGCGAACGAGGAGAGATAAAAGAGCGAGACGCGCATGTACGATGACACGTACACGCCCACAGGGTCCGCAAACAACCCCGTGAAAGAGATCGTTCGCCTAGGCGGGATGACACGAGGGGGCTCGTCTCGCACGCGCCGACAAATTGTTTGGGCCGAGTCGGTTAGTCGCGCGGCACAATGGAACGCGCCACTTGCCAAGATCCCAGCTACGCCTCCTCCCTCGTTACGTTACATTACGTTACATTACATTTATCTCTCATCCGTGCGCTTTTATCCCTCGGTCACCCTTCTCGCGTCGCCGACCTATCCGGCCGCGGGCTTTCGTCGCTATGGTAACACCGCATCCGCCACGTGACCGCGTCCTTTCCCTCCGCGTTTCTTCTTTCCCCGTCCGTTGCGCCCTGTACCGCGCGCTCTCGCGTCTCTCGTTAACTCGGTTAAAACGCGGCTCGTCTCTGGATCGTCTCTGGATTGTCGGAGAAATCGCGACGATACCGAAGCAGCTTCGCGCCGCGGGGCGTGTCGTGGTTCTTCACGGTCGGGTTCTCGAGGCGGAGCGACGTAACCCGCGGGTAGACTTCTTCCGTTCGGTTTACGGTCATCCGTGTCGCGATCGACGGGGGCAAAATCTGCAATTATTTCGGAAGAACGATCCGCTTCTCGCTCCCTCCGTCCCCCTCGTCGCCTTCTTTTTGCGAATAACTCGGTCGGACCCTGTAATTCACGCGGCTTTTAAATTGCCCGCGGCAGCTTTGCCGAACGTTTAGGCAGCTGCCGTGATTCGATCGGCTCGAGTCGCGCCGACACGCTTCTCCACTTTTTCTCCACCGTTTCGCGATCATGGTCGCGGCCACGGCGACGATGCCGCCCCGCCACCTCCGAATCATCCACGAACTCGATCATCCACGCCGCGCACTCAATCGTCGCCGTTCTACGGCTGAATATTCTCTCTCTCTCCCTCTCTCTCTCTCTCTCTGTCTTTGCGAACGAACTGCTCCCGGCCCTCTAACGACCTCAATTATACTTCGCTTAGGGTGATTCGCTCGACTCGGCGACGATCGCGGGGACAGCCGCGAATTAGGCCTTCCACCGCGAGTTTCCTAGGAAGCGACAACGGGACGCGCTCCGGAACGATCCGCGTCGTTAACGCGCCTTTTCACCTCGCGCCGTTCGACCGTCATTTTCGCCTTGGCAATTTAACCGACACTCCTCCGAGTACCCCTTCCGATTCGTCCCATCGACGACGAATACGTTACCGGTGGCCGTCGCGTGCCCGGCCCTTTCGGTTCGCTGCTCTCCTTTCACGCAGCCGCGATTAGACCCGAGAAATTATTCCTAATTGAAAGGAAACGTCCACGCGACGGATTCTGTCCGGTGGTCGATGGAGATCGAGCGGACCAACGAGAGAACGTAGCGGCGCGGCTCGCGCTCCACCGCGATATCTCGTGGATCTCCGGTATCGAACCGGCGTGCTCCTTGACCCCGAGATTCCACGGACTCTCGTTATTCCAACCTCTTCGCAGTTTCTCCGACTGGACGCATCGATCCCTGGTCGCGTCGTGGCCGGATCATATTCTCGCGGCGAATTAGTTTCTTTCGGTGTCTAGGAAACGGCACCGTTGCCCGCGCGACCCTGCGTCCATGGCCTGCGATACGATCGCCGATAACCGTATCGTCCGAGTATCGTCGGTGTCATCTGGACGCGCCGATTAACGTTGGCGCGCACCGTTCGATCGGGGCTTCCTTACCGAACCGAATCGTTCCGAAGCGTGGCTATCGAGAGATTGGCCAGGAAACGCTCGACCCGTCCGTTCGTTCGTTCCTTCTTCGTTCCTTCGTTTACCGGCCTGTTTAAGATCTTTATCCGAGGCGATAAAGTTACCGGTGGACACGCGTGGCTACACTCGTCACGAAGGGTGTGTGGTTTTTACGACGACACGGCTACGAACTATTTAGATTCCGAACACTTGTAGATGGGAACGGGATAGCGCGTCAGGTAGACCGATAACTCGACTAATTATCGGAACGCGTTCCAACCTTTCCGCGTGCCCGAAATTTCGAGCATCGCCCTCGCCTACCTTTCCTCTCTTTCTTTTCTCGTCTCTGGCACTGGCGCGAAACCGAGTTCGAAGATCGGTTCAACCAGCCGGCGTATCTCTCGCGATCGCGGCAGCGTCGTTCTCTCGCGAAGCTTCGAACTCGCCTGTCGGCGAGATCGATCGCTCGCTCGCGTCGATCGGTCTCGCCGGGAGAAAGAGAGCGAGACCGGCATCCCCGGTTCGCCCGAGGGAATATCTCGGATACCCGAGAAATTTAGCGCGGTAACGGGATGAACCGAAAAGCCAGTGTCTGCCGCCTTTTTCTCGACGTGCCCTCTTTTCCGCTCGATTCCGCTTCGTGTCGCGTACATCCCGGACGAACGCGTCGGAGACGAGCGGCGGATAGATAGCCGGTCGTTGGGTGGTTTGGCGAGGAAAGAGAGCTCGGTGAGAAGAGGCGGAAGAGGGGAGGGCGAGGCGGGAGGGTAGGCGGGCGGATATGTCCGAGGTAATTGAGGCTAGGGGTCATCCGGGTCGCAAGAGTCACGAGTCACGAGCGAGCGGCCGCGAACAATGCCGAGAGGCTCGTCTTCTGCTTCTTCTCTTCTTCTTCTTCTTCTTCTTCTTCTTCTTCTTCCTCTTCTCCTCTTCTTCGTCCGCTTCTTCCTTTGCTACCCTTCTTCCTCGTCTGCACCTCCTTCTGCTCCATCTCGTTCCCGTCTCGTTTCTCCTCCTCCGCCCCCTCCCCCCCACTTGTTCGTCATGTCGATTCGAGTTTTCTCGCTCGGGCCGCTCGCTCGTTTGCCGATCTCTGCCTCGATTCTCTTTCTCCGAGTCGATTCCCTTCCGAAGGTGGAACGAACCGCGCGTCGCCTCCGTGCTTATTAGATTCGATCCGAGCAGCAGATTAACATTGAAACGAACGTTATTTATGACGCGGTATCGTTGCCGAGCGGTCTAGCGATGATGACCCGCGATACTCGTCTCGCTAGGCTTCGCTCTGGTCCGGAGCGAAGCCGCAACCGCTTTGCCGGTCTTTCCATTCCTTTCGGGAGGATGGAAACCGCCCGGGTGAAGGGGAAGTCGCGGCTAGACGCGATCGGACGACGGGACGACGGGACGACGGGACGACGCGCGTTCTAAGGCCACGGTGACGTTGATCGCCGATACGATCGGAAAACGATCGGGTGGAAGAAGGAGAGAGGAGAGAGGAGAGAGGAGAGAGGAGAGAGGAGAGAGGAGAGAAGACGGAGGATAATCGGAGGTCGAGGAAGGAGGAGGGAGGAAAGGATACGCGAGAGAGGTCTCCCACGCCACGAACCTCGACGGGGCAATCGAAGACAAATTAACGTTGCGTGATGCGCGTTGATTCCGCTCGATAGCGAAACAACGGACACGATTACGTACATCCGATCGACGATGCGAAGAGCTGCGCGCACGGACCAGAAAGTACACGGAGCGCATAGAGGTTGCCGCGCAACCTCGAGGCTTCGCTGCGTGTCCTCGGCGACGTATATAGCGCACGAAACGCCACGGAAACGCCACGGAACGGCCACGGAAACAGCCTCTGCGTTTAACCGGCGTGTCGATCGCGCCAATTTACTCTTCGCTCCGACTCGGCTTTCTCTCCCGTGAACCCGTCGCGGAGGTTACTCGCCAACCAGAGAGAGAGAGAGAGAGAGTACGGGCAATCGAATCGAGAGGAGCGTCGAAACGGTCCAGTCCTTCCAACTTAATTGCCCCACGGAACCGAAACGTCTTTTACCTCCACCCGTGTGATTTACGTCAATCGACCTCTCTCTGCCACGCGCGTTGTCGTCGTCGTCGTCGTTGCGGCCGGTACGGTGCTGCTCCGTTCCAGCTACAACGCGCAATTAAACCTCGCATACCTTTGTATACCCCGTGGTACAGAGACGAGGGTAAACGCAGGGTGAAAATCGTTCGTTCCTCTCGAAACCCCCTTTCGGCCCCCCGCCGTCGTACGAGGAGCTGGAAAAGTCTGCTTCTCGCTCTCCGGCGGGTCCGAGAAGTTCGACACCGGCAGGATCGAGCGGAATCGCGTGGAGCGACGCCTCGTGGGCCCGTGAATTATCGGGTTCCTGTTAGTTGCGTGCCGAGGCTCGCACACCTCGGGCGAACGGCTCGTCTCCTCGCGACAAGACAATTGCCGCGCTTCCTGATATAGTTTGCGCCTTTCCAACTGTAACGAGCGGAAATTCTTGCAGCCGCGTCGCTCTTTTCTCCTCGCCAGACTCGCCTTCCCTTTCTCTCTCTCTCTCTCTCTCTCTCTCGCGCGCGCGCATTTCTCGTCGACTCCGCTGCGAGATCCGCCGCGGAAAACCGCGTTCGACGATTCGATGCGACGCGAATCGCGAACGAAGGATCGCCGCCGCGAAATGGATGGCCGTTTTAATTTAATCAACTTTTTTCCGATTTATGGCCGGGTAATTACGGGGCAACGCGTCCTCGTTCGTCGCACGGTTGTTCGCCTCTTATCGAGACTCTTTACAACGTACCGAGCAAATAAATTAGCAGCCCCCGAATATGGAAGCTCGACTGCTCGGAACGAGGGGCAGGCGAAACGCGGGGAATAATATTTCGATTTGAGGAATAAGCGAGGTCTAATCCGTTATTCCCCCTCCGAGCGTGACGCAGCTCCCCTCGCGTTTACCAACGATACGTGACAGCTTATTTCCCAAAAGAAATACCCGAGTGCTCCCCTCGGCGACGCGTTCGCCGCCTACCCGCTAATAAAGTTACATTCGACTTCATTTGCCCGTTACCTTGCCACTTGTTCCAATCGCGGAGAAACGAGGAAAACAACGAGCCTGCTTTACCCTCGTTTCGTCGATTTTGCCATATTTCCCGACCGTCTCGCGGCCCAACTACCCGGTCCCGTGTCCCGTGTTTACCGACGCATCGAGAAGAGATCGGATCGAGAGGAAATACTCGTGGCCGAAGAATCTCGCGAGAAAGCGAGCGCGACCCAAGGGGTGGATCTCGACTTGGCTCTCTACTCGACTACTACTCGACTATACTCCACTCCACTCGCTCGCTTGCTCGCTTCCTAGCCAAGCTACAATGGGATCGATATCCCGCTGGGGGATAAACCCCATAATCCCCTGGCATCTGTAGGCCACCTGCAGTCGAGCGTTTCGTCACGGACTCGTCGCGCATTTTCCTCCGTGTCACCCGAATCCGTGTCTCGATTCCAAATATTTAGACAAGCTTAACCACCGACGATCCCCATTGTCCTCGATCGATCCCCGATCGACTCGGACGACTCGACTTTTTCCAAAAATCCCTCCACTCTCTCTCTCTCTCTCTCTCTCTCTCTCTCTCTCTCTTTAGCTCTCCCCATTGAACGATTCGTCGAAACGTAACGTCCGAGACGCAAACGCTTTCGAGTCGATCAGCGATCCATCACGACCTTCGTCTCTTTCTCCCTTTTGTGCCGTCACGCGTCCGACGTAACTGTCCCGCGCGTGTAATCCGGACGCGGAAAGAGCGGTAGAAAAACATGCTCGGGTGCGCGGATCCGCGTAGGTTCTGGCTGCGTTTGGTAGCCTACGGCACGCGAGTCGATCGACTGGAACGAGATTCGCGCGTTGCCGAACGATTCGAGAGGGTGGACGGGAAACGAAGAGTCTCGTTAGATCGGACTTAAGCGACATTCGAGCTACGGAGTCGGGAGAAGAAGGGCCGCACGGAGAGAGAGTGGCGTGCCACCCAACCGAGAGCCACGGGACAAAAGAAAACCGAGTCCTCGAAGGGCGAAACCCGAGCCGGCGCTGCTTCCTCCTCTCTCGCTTTCTCCGCTTCGCGCCTTCCTCGAGGAGACAGAGGCAGCTCTATTCGCTGGCTCGCTCGCGTGCACGACCTACCGCGCGACGTTCGCTAATCTCGCCAACGACGACGAGATAGGCGTACGCGTACGTAGCGCGCGGCGACGAGAAAAATCGAGTCGTCTCTGGGCACGGAATCGGAGCAGCACCGCCGCCGGGATTGAATTTCGACGGGAGCAGCGGGAAAATTTTGCCGGGTTCGGAAGAACGGACCGGGGACTTTGATCGGGGATAGCGAATACACCAGGCCCCGTATCCCCGGCACGCTCGTTGGCAACGCATCGGCAAATTAATTCGATCAATTAATAGGCGCTTGGGCGAACGCGCAACGCGGCACGCCGGCAGCGAGCGAGCAATTCGGAGGCTCTCGGGGTGGCCTGGTCGACCGGTCGCGCCACCGGTCACTCGACCGACCAGGCGACCGTCCGGCCGTCCAGCGTGGCAGCTACCGCTCTTACACCCACGCGAAACGATGCCCTGTGGTTCGCACCTACGTGCAACCGCGCGTACCTACCTTGCCGCCGCGTTTCGAGAGCCAATCGATACGGGTGCCATCCTCGCCACCGCCATTTTATTTCGCGGCAAGCCCTTTTTTACCCCTACCGCCGCCACCGCCGCCTCCGCCAACCCTCGTCCGCGCCAATTTTTAGACGCCAACGGAATCTAACGATCGCTTCCACCCTCTCCTCTCTCTCCCTCTCCTCCGCCCCTTCGAAATCCCTCATTTTTTCGCCCCGACAACCGCCGACGTATAGCAGCGGCCACGCGTATGGCTGTCCGCGTGGATGGTCCGGGAAAGCCGGAGGGAAAGCGAAAAAGCGTGGAAAAGAAGCGCGAGCGGTGGAAGGCGGTGGCCAGAGTAGGAGGAGCAGGAGGAGGCGAAGGAGGAGAAGGACGGTCCGCGGCAGGCAGCGTAATCTAAACGAGCGATCGGGATCCGATCGAGATCTGATAATCGAGTTGTTGGCACCTGTGGCAGCGGACATAATTAATGTCGGCTAGGTGCTACCGGCTGCCCCTCTCCCCGTGCTAGTCCTGCTCGTTAATTCCCGGCGGGACATTACCGAGTAAATTAGGCGAGCCAGCTTTCCTCCTCCCCTCTCTCTCTCGCGCTCCTTTCTCTCCCATTGTCGCAGACACGCTCGTGGCCTTTTCTTCTTTCCCTCGTTTTCTCCACTCCGCATACGTACGCACTTTTTCGCGGCCGCTTTCAGCTCGCGAACGCGGAATACACCAGCGGCCGTGCGTCGGTCAGGAAGTGGGCGTTCCATCGTCGGCATCCAAGAGTCGGAGAAAGAAGCGGGACAAAAACGGGAAGCAGAGCAAGAAGAGCGATAAGAGAAAAAGAACGGGATGATTATCACGGTCCGAGCTAGCAAGGCTCTCCTTCGCTACTCGGTCGAATCGAGGATAATCGACGATTTAGCCGACTCGCCGAGTTGAAAACGCGCTATCGAATGAATCGGAAGATCGGCAAAGAGTAAGGAAAAGGGAGCGTAAGGAGAAGCGAGTCGGAGGCGCGAAAGGAAGGGAAAGCTCGACGGAGAAGGTTTGGCGGCGTTTCTCGGCCCAGAGGAGGAAACCCGTCTTTCTCGCCGGGAGAAGAGGGTGAGCGACCGAGCAAAGCCGTTAATGTTTTGTGTATTCAAGAGCGTCGATGCGCGCATTCGCACGCAACCGGCCTCGACCTGGCCGGAGTCGGCCCGACTCGTCCAACGGTTAATGGCTTTATAATGCCTTCGTTTCGCATTAAAACGCCAACGGTGCTCGCCTCCGATTCGCCGATGTATTCCGCCTCCTCCTCTTCCCACGAGATTTCTCGCTCGGACGCCTTTCTTTTCCGCACCTTCCGAACCAACGTCCACCGCGATCGTCTCTCCCGCGAAGCGATACCGAAACATAGCCCGTTTCCCTCTCACGATACCGCGTAATTCCGGAGCTTTGTTCGTCCGGTCCGAAACCGTGGTACTCGGTTAACCGTGCAATGTCCGCGACCCGACCACAACTCCGCGTAGACTTTGCTCCACCGCCGCCGCCGCCTCCGCCGCCGATGACGACGACGACGACGACGGCCACGACCACGCGTCTTCCGGCGGACAGGTAAAAGTTGGCTTTTCACCGGAAGGGAGACAACGGCACCGCGACGCGTGTTATTACCGACGGATCGATACCCTCGCGGACGTGGTTTGTCGTCGCCACGCTTTCCAACGATTCGGCACGCGTTTCCGCGATGGAGACGGATGATTTCTCCTGAGGAAGGAACGGAACGAACAGGTAGCTATAGGCTCGGTACAAGAGTTTATTAGGGTTTATTTACAAGGGAGCAGCTTGCACAGCGATATTTTTTTATGCATGTTCGCAACACAAGCATCAACGATATAACGCTCTACGCTAACGCTAATCGCCGATACCGGCGACAATGAATCGTCGTTGCTTAAGCTATTCGCGGACAAGACGCAGAGCGCGTTCGCTTCGCTCGCGAACGCGCAATGTCCCGCTCTGCGTTTCTCCGCGTCGAGTACGGAGTCGAAACATAAATAACGATAACGATAACGATAAGTCGTGATACGAAATATACAACTTATGTTACACGAACGAAGTCGATATTACCTAGGTCTCGTGAATTCGTACGTATATATGTATAGCTATATACAGTAAAGGTCGTCATACGATTGATCGCTTAAAAATGCACGTACGTGCGGCCAGGGGATCCAGCAACGACCGTACCGTATATACAATGCTTCGCTTGCTTCTTTTCCCTCCTTCTCCTCCTTCTCCTCCTCTTCCTCTTCCTCTTCCTCTTCCTCTTCCTCTTGCTCTTGCTCTATTTTTCCGCTTGCTCTCTGCGTCCGCTATCGTCGCGCGTTCCTCCGTTACTCGATCGTGAGGGGAGAACCGTGGGGATGGATGGAAAAGGCGACGACGGTGGCAGCGACGGTGATCCACGACGATGGCCGGGCAACCGGGAAGAACGGCGCGAGATCGGGGAGAAGCGGAGCGAGTGGTCCCGAGGTGGTCGAAGAGAGGCGCCGTTGTTGGGAACCGAGGTTTGGAACCGCCGTGGCGGACGACGCCGACTACGACGGCGACAGATCCTGTGCGTCTCTGCCGAGGCTGTCAGTAGGAGAAGGTGTCGCCCTTCGCGACGGCGACGGCGAGAGCGACGGGCCGACCGGGGTGGAGGATTTCGGCGCGGTGGCCGTGTGATACGGAGAGAATCGATGGTGCGCCAGAGCCAAAGCCGAAGGGTAGAGAGGTCGCGGAGCCGCTGGCCCCGTGCTCGGACTCTGCGTGCTCGAGCCGGCCAGCTGCTGCTGTTGCTGTTGTTGCTGCTGTTGTTGCTGTTGCTGCTGCTGGTGATGCGCGGCCGCGAACAACGTCGGGCCGATCGACGAGGCCCACCACAGGTGGCCGAGCTGTTGCTGCTGCTGTTGCTGTTGCTGGTGCTGTTGCTGCTGCTGATGACTGGTGCCGGCGGACGACGCACCGGGATAGACCAGGGCCGCTGGCCCGACCAGCTGAGCGTACGGACTCACGGCGACCGCGGCCGCGGCCCGTAGCAGCATCTGCGACCTCGCGGCCCACAACGCCTTCTCCTCCAGGCTGAGATTGCCCACGGCGCCAGCCTGTAGCTGATCCATCTCGAACGGAAGCCGATGGGGAAACCTCAGCGATTGCTGTTCCGCCAACATCGACTCCATCGTCTCCCTGAAAGGGAAGCTGCTCGATTACGCGCGTATTCGCTCTCGAGACGTAATCGCGCGCGTGGATCGCGTCGCTCCGAACGCTCGCAACATTTACCTCTCAAAGTCGGTCAGCCGCGACGAGTCCCGGAACCCCTTTGCGAACGGATTACTGTCGATCTTCAGTTTCGTGATCTGAAACAGAAAGGTGAACGGGACGATTCGGTTTTATCGGTGCTCGATGGATCGCGGATCGAGCAGCGAATTCCGCCATTCCTCGCGGTTTTATCCCGTGGCCCCGGGGCCACGAGACGACGCCGACGGCTGCCGCAGCTCGCCTCGGAAATTACGTCACCGAGCGGCAACGACGCGTATCGGAAAACGGTCGGCCGTTTCGAAACGGTTCGTTCCATCGATCGAGAGTCAACGGCTCGTAAAATTAGAAGAGGCCGGGAAAACGATCCAGCGTCGAGCACGAAAAAAAATTCTCGCCGGAGAAAGCGCATTCTCTCTCTCTGCGTTCTCTACCGTGTGGAAATCCACCCCGATTCGTCCTCGCTAGCGGGGCCCGTCGTCGTTTCGTCCGTTTCGCGTTACGCTCGTACGGGGGCCACCCACGACGCGGCGGATGCACAGGTGGCATCGGTCAAAGTCTACGCGTCGAATTAGCTCGGGGTGACGAGATCCTTCCCGGTCGTTTGCTTCCGAAAAGTCGAGCCACGGATTTCCCTCCCTCCGACCCCTTCGTGTTTGATCGTTCGCGTTACGATTTCCCGTCACCCGATCGATCCATCGATCGCGGTGGGTTCATCTCGTCTTTCGACGAAGGAAACACGCGAGAGCTTTCCGTTTCCGAAGGGAAAGCCTCGAGATGGACAGATTAGAGGAAGGAGGGAAAGAAACGACGTCGCTCGCGACTTGACAGGGGCGAGAGGGGCAAGGAGAAAGAGAGAAAGAGAGAAAGAGAGAAGGAGAGAGGAAAAGAGGGTCGGTGTCGAGTGGGTGGTCCAATTACCCTACGGTTTCGCGCTCACGAGCAGCACGTGCAGCCTGGTAATAAGACTCTTTCGTTCAAAGCCGAGGCTAAGCCGCGCTAAGCCCGGAGCTGCCTCGGTTTTAGTTACGATTCCGCTGACATCATTAGCCAAACATCTGGCCCACCTCCGCCGTCAGCGTCGTCCTCGTCGTCTAGCTACTTGGACCGCGCGCGGCGGCGTCGTCGTCGTCGTCGTCGTCGTCGTCGTCGTTCCGCTTCGGTCTCCGCGCGAGCTTCTTCTTCCCCTCGACCCTACGCGCGCCATCTCGTCCGACCGACCGTACGTCGTTCCTTCCTCCGGCTGCTCGTTTTACGATCGCAACCGCGTTGCTAGTTCGCTCGTCTCGCGACCAGTTCCTCTCTCTTTGAAATCGACCCGCGCGCCCGCTACTTTGCGCCAGCCTTCCTCTCTTTGATATCGTGCAGCTCCTTTTGCGCCCTCTCCTTTTTCTCCGTCTCTATCCTCTATCCTCTATCCTCTGTCCTCTATCCGCGGCACCGGTGACGGACTCGACTCGCCACGCGTCTATCGCCTCGGCGGTCTCGCGACGAGCACCGATTAATTTAGCAACTCGACGCTCGGCTACGCGCCATCCCGTTCCTCCTATCCCGCCGAGCTCAAAGCGACGGAAACGCCACCGATTTCTCGCGCTTTATTATCTCCGCGAAAAACTACTCTCCTTCTCTCTCCCTTCTCTCTCCCTTCTCTCGATGGTCGATCGCGCGACTATCCCAGGAACGGCCACCGAGTTATACGATTTCGCTGACACGGTCCGACCGAGCCGCTTGGACCACTTCCCAGACCGATTTACAGCGTCCACGGTGGACGCGCTTCTCTGCTAACTTTGCCGTGATAAATCTTCTCACGCGCCTCTTTAATTTCGTTTCGACGCCGAATCATCGTCGGCGCGTATAAATCGTGGCAACCAGAGGCGCGCTTTCCGTCGGATATTTTACCCCCGTATCGGTCAGGATAGCGAGAATCGCGGAAGAAACACCCGACGCGCGAACAAAGTTCGTTGCTCTCTGTTTCTCTGGTTTCGGCGGACCGTTCGCCGCGTACTGTTCGGTGAACGATTCGGAGCTGTCAATGACGGGCGCACGAAACAAAGTCTGCCGCGGTACGTCACGCGATGTTTGCGAGTGTAAAATTTGCGCGTTTGCGACGCGCGAGAAACGAAAGGAGAGGAAACGCGGAGGGTCGATGGAAGCGAGAGAAACGCGGCGCACGACGGTGCGGCGCATGTCGTGGATGCGCATTGAAAGATACGCGGTTTTCGGGGCAGAAAGTAATTTTCAACGAAAACGAACAAAGGCGCGACTCGACGAACGCTGGCCTAAGGACAGATAGCGTTCGAGCATCGAACGACAGGTAGCCAATTACGTCCAGCTGCGGAGCGCCGATGAAAATTGAGAGAGAATTTGCGAACGCGGTGGGTGGGGTTGCTCCACACCCTTTCCCCCTTTCTCTCTCTCTCTCTCTCTCCCCCTTTCTCGGTTTCTCTCGGGACCGATCGGTTTCTCGAACCCGAGGGAATTTCGGCATCGGAGTTTAGGTCGGAAACGGCACGGCGATTCGAGTACCGCGGCGGCGAGCAACGTCTTTCCTCGCCGATGCGTCGTCGAACGCGTTCGAACGGAAGAGGAGGAGGAAAATGGGCCGACATTGGCTTGTCGAGTGTCCCGGTTCTGGTCCGCTCGCTCCCTTCGCAGAAGCTGCGCGAAATGAAGCCGTAGGTAATTGAAAGGGATGCTTTCGCACCCGGTCCGTTACTAATAATAGATTTAATAGAGACGCGCTCATCGAAGAAGGGGTCCCGCGCACCGCTATTTAGTGCCGGTTGCGCGCTGTCACGCTCCCTAGCGCGTTCCTCCTCTTGCTCTCTTTTCCAGGCCTTTTCTCTTTTCTCTTTCCTCCTGGTCGAAGATCCGCGCGCCTCGTCGCGGGCCGAATTCGCGGACGCCGAAGACGTTCGCGTCCTTCGACGTTCGACGAGATATCGAGACAGTGCCGTGTGCGTGCGCGTGTGTCCCGGTGGCCGTACACGCGCGTGTGTGCCAGCCGAACAGCCGCCAACGCGCACAGCCGCCGTGTGTGGTTTCCAGAGGGGCCTCCTCTTCTCCTCTCTCGCTCTCTCTCTCTCTCTCTCTCTCGCCTCTGTCTCATTTGAACGCGATTATTTATGTTTTCTTTCGTTCGTGCATGCCGACGCCGACGCCTGCAGCCACTAAAACCATCGACTGCTTCTTCTTCTTCTTCTTCTTCTTCTTCTTCTTCTTCTTCTCCTCCTTCTTCTGCTCCTTCGCGTCTTCCGCCATCTCCTCCGCCGCTGCTAGTTCCTCCTCTTCTCCACCTTCTGCTTCTGCTTCTGCACCCGTTCCACCTTCTTCCGCGACGCGATCATCGGCTCGTTTCTTCTTTCCGCGTCGTCGCCGCTCGGCTTCGTCCTCTCTGCTCTCCTTTCCCTCCTCTTCTCTCCGCGCCGCTCACGGTCGCTTCGCGCGGTTTTTCTCGGAATTCACGAAACGTGAAACGACTTAGCAGGCAGTTGCCCCCGTTTCAGCGGCGAGCAGCTAATTAGCCAAAGTATAAAGGCACAAAGTATAAAGATAGCGACGCGCGATTTATTGCCACGAGAATTTTCCACTGCGATGCCCGCGATTACGATTACTCCGCAATTATTACCAGAAGCCGTTGAAACCGCGTTTACTCCGCCATACCTCTCGTATCATCCCTCGCCCCCTCTTCGTTCGCCGTTTTCCTTCCCCCCTGCCGATTATCGTTCTACCGAAATCGCGAAACGAAGCGCGGCACGAGAAGCGTGTCCGTGACGTTTATCGCGCGTCGTTCAACGCCGACAGAGAGAAATTTACGAATCGCTGGCCGACGCTATCCTTCCAAACCTTTCTTCTCCTCTCCGGCCGACCGAGCGACCGATCGCGTGGCGAAAGCGTCGCGCTCGAGACAATGTCGCGCGACCCAGAACGGAAGAAATCGTGGTCCGTTATCTCTAGACCGGGTAATCTCTCTTATCTTTCCGCTGGAAGGGACGAGGGGAACGAAATCGGAGAAGAGGAACGATCCTCGGGACAGAGCGCGAGCGCGTGAAAAGCGAGGAAAGCCCGAAGAAAGAAGCCCGGCGCGACGGTAGTAGCGGACTTTGGATAACGACGAGCACGACGGTCGCGACGATTAGGAACGGCGGCGGTAGGATGGGGCGAGGGGGGAAAGGGGGAAGAGAGCGAGCGAAAGAGAGAAGGCAAGGAGACATCAGCTGGCGATAAGGAGCCGGCAGAACGGATGGAGAGGAATACCAACGGCGAGCGTGGCCAGAGGGAAGAAGAACGGCAGTTAGGTTATGAATTATGACGCGTGCGAGCGAGAAAGACGAATCGAGTCGGTGTTAGAGGTCGTTACGAGAGACTCGGGAGGGAGAGACAAGAGGAAGACAAAAAGCGTCCGCAACGATACGTAGTTCGTACTCGGGAAGTGGCTGGGAGGGAAAAAAAAGTTGGTCCCTGCTAAACGAGCCTACCCCGAGCACGATGACGAGCACGAGAAGCGCAACGAGGCCAACGAATAAGACGAAAGACAACACCGAGCACGATAACGACGCCCGACCGATGGGAGAGCCGCGAACCGCGACGAATGAATTTCGAGACGGCCGGCTAAACGAGCCACCGTCCCTGCCACCGATTCTTCGCTCCACGCCCTGCCACCCCGCTCCCTTTTTTTTCCTCCCGCGCGGAATCGCCAGCTATCGACCGACCATCGTCGCGCGTTCCCGATCCCGTGTCTCTTCTTCCAGCGCGTGTCGCCGATCGCGATAACGACCGGAGGCCAGGGGACAAAGAACACCGGGATACGAAAAAGGAGGAGGAGGGCGAAGGACATGCGCGAGGGCGAGAACAGCGGGAACGGAGGTTGACGGAAGACCTCGGCGAGGAGCGTGAGGAAGAAAAGGAATGGGGAAGAGAGAGAGAGAGAGAGAGAGAGAGATAGCCGAGTCGAGGTAATTGCCGGGGCATCTCTTCGCACCTCATCATCGTCATCAACGGCTCCGACGTTCACGTGGTTGTCGCGGACGACGAGGGTGGGTCGACCAGCGCGGACCACCCGTTAGCGCTTTGAAGCCGCTCCATTGCCTCGCTTTCCTCTCTCCCGCCTCGCTATCCCTCTCTGTCGCTGCATCGAAACGACCTCCACTCGGATCTTCGACTTTTCTCCCTTTATATTAAAGGAGAAACCACGGTGCACGTGGAATCGACGGAATCGCAAAACGAAAGAGCTTCGACTTTCTCCTTTGCCTTTCGTCTGCCGTCTTGTTCGGCAGTCGCGCGCGTTGGTCAAACGACCACGACGACGACGACGACGACGACGACGACGACGACGACGACGACGACGTGTTTCGCACGAACGGACAGAGGCAAAGGATCGCGATCGTGGTTGGGAAGGAAAGGAAGAAGGAGAGGAAAGGCGTCGCGTCTCTTTTGCCTCGGAAATCGGGTCTCGCGTCGTGCCGCGAGGCATCGCGACGCCCGTGGAATGCGAACGACCGCGAGTCGGACCACACACCAGGCGGTCGCTGCTAAACGACTATCGTAAAATACGATTGCGCTCTCGCCGTTCTCGCGCTCCGAACCGAGGAATCCGAAGTTGGACGCGCGCAAGAAGAATCGTCGCGAGGTTAAATCTACGGCCGGTTGTCGGCTAAATCGTCGCGTTCCAACGCGCTCGCGCGCGCTAGATTCAAAGCGGAGAGAACCGGCGTCCCGGCCGGGGGAAGCGACCGAAACGTACCCCGGTTATTTCAGCGCGCAGCTATACTCTGCCCGTTGGAGGCAAGTGGAAAATTCGCGGTGGTGGCGTGGCGCAAAGGTTCGATCGGTAGAGAGGAAACGATTATCCGGAGCGACGGGGCCGAGCAACGAGGAAACGAGGGAGAACCAGTCCCGGGGGCACGTGGGAGACGCGCGTTGCGTCACGGCGCGTGAGAAAAAACGCGAGAAAGGGTGGAAGAAAGATGGAAGAGGGGAATAATAGAGCGGCGGGACGGGGAACGGAAGGAAGAAAGGAAAGAGCGCCGTGGCGGTAGCGAGAAACAAAGCGAGACTTACGAGTTGATTCTGATAGGCGGTGACAGCGGTGAATATCGCCTCTGGGAATATGAAGGTCTTGTGAGGTTCCTTCTCGAGGTCCGTTATCGGCTTGGCCGTGCCCGAGTCCGGTCGCTTCACCAGGTGGATCCTCGGCTGATATTTGTGCATCGAGTTCAACACCAGCTGCAAATTGTTACGATTCGTGAGAGGATTTATATAGCGCGTCGGTATCTTCGTCGACGCGTTCGCAAATAAACCAAAGGCAACGCGAACGTTCCGCGCGTATCGTTTCGCCCAGGCACCACCGAGGCCGCTGCCGTCGTAAAACTCGCAAGCGTGCACACGCGCGCGCGCGCGCTCGTGCGTCAGCGCGCGTCACCCTCTCGACCGGTATCGGAATCGACCTTTTTCCGAGCACCGCGATTCGTCGCGTTTCTCGCGCGCGCTCCACCTCTTTCTTCCGACTCTCGTCTCTCTATCTATCTATCGCCCCGGGTAGACCGATAGATGGACGGATACGAAGGGATTTCGACGAGAGAAAAAGCGTATGAATTAGGAGCACTTTGCCCGTCTCGGACGTTCCTTCGCTTACGATTCAAAAGAATCACTTTGCCCTCGTCCGGCAGCGTGTAACGTTCTGAATACGAAATGAGTACCGTGAAGAACCCGTGAAGCCCACGATCGGGGTTCCTATTTACGTCAGTCATCCGATGAATCGAAAACTCTGCCGCTGCCGTCGACGTCGTCGTTGTCGTCGCGGAGAAATCCAGCACCGCGAACCGTCGCGACACAACGCGCCAGACCCTGTCTTGCCTTTACGTCGCTTCTCCGTTCTCGCGCGAAAATCCAACGAAACCAAACGGGAGGAGCGGAGAGGAGAGGAGAGGAGAGGAGAGGAAAGGGAGGAAAGCTTGGATCGGTGGCAAAGCTACTCACGTGCCCGTGCCTGTCCATGTCGTTGTTGGTGAGCTTGACTTTTTCGAAGGAGACGACCTGCTTTCGAAGCTGCTCGCCCGTAAAAGGCGAATCCGGGTGCACGTAGAGACGAGCGGGCGCCGGAGGATCGGCCTTGCCGGCTACCAGCCAGGAGCTTCTGTGATACGCGTATCGATACCTCTTGTTATCCACCGGAACGATGTCCATCAAAACCGCGTACCGACTGTCCGCCTTCAATCCGTTGAACGAGACTCTGCAAGTCGGGAACATTCTCCTGCGAAAGAGAGAAACGGAGAGGTGAGAAAAGGAGAGAAAGCGACGCGAAAACGAGATTCGGGATGGCCGTTAGAGGTGGAAGAAGCTGGAAGAAGCTGGAAGTAGCGCGAAAGATAGCGACGGATGATCGGTGGTCGAAAACCGTCCACGCCGATTTCAGGGTTAACGCGCTAACGGCGGACACCGAGGTGGTGGCAGGTTCGCGGGTACGAGAAGAAGCAGGAGGCGGAGGGGCGGAGAGGGCCAGAATCGAGGGGGCAGAGGATGAAGCCTGGCGTGAATGTTTTGCCTCGGAGGCCAAACATTAATACCGTGTCGGGCCCCCCGCTGCTCGACCACTAAAACGCGGGGACACCCGCCGATCTTATCTACGTCTTCTCCTCGGTCCTTGTCGACTCGGTATGCATTCATCCCGCCAGCGCCACGAGCGTGAGTAATGCTTTTATTTATCAAGCCGTCCTTTGTTAATGAATTGAACTCGCCTCGCGGGAGAAGCTAGCTAGCCTCTTCGATTCCACCTTCTACCCCCTGTGCGACCTCCTCACCCACGATCGAACCTCTAACCCCTAACTCGCTCTCGTCCCGGGAATCCTCTCTCTCCCCCTCACTCTCTCTCTCTCTCTCTCTCTCTCTCTCTCTCTCTCTCTCTCTCTCTCCGTTGCAAAAGGTAGGCCGCGTCGCGATCGAAACCGCGCGCGCCAGACGATTCTTTCGTCGACTCGACTCGACTTTCGTCGAAACTCTTCCATCGAAAAAGCTTCCTGGCGAATTTCCTCTCCTTCGAAAAACGTTCACGCCCACTTCTTGGCCGATCCGCTCGCGGACGCAGCGGGAGATCGGGGGCAGAGAGGGTCCCCGCGAGAAGGGAGAGAATCTCGTGGCCGTGGAGGAAAAAGAACGACGAACGAAACGCGTCGTTCGAGGGGGAAGGTCCCGAGTTCTGCCCTTCGAGTCTCGGCGAATAACGGGAAACAATGGAGAGGGTAAGGACCGGGGGCAGGGTAAGACGGCAGTGGGGTAGAAGAAGACGGTCACGTCGACGATGGTGGTGGAGGCGGAGGTGAAGGCGGATGTAGAGGCGGTTGCGGAGGTGGCTGCGAAGGTGGCGGCGGAGGCGGAGGCGGAGGCGGAGACGAAGGCAGTGGCGGAGGCGGAGGCGGAGACGGTGGCGGAGGGTGGCGCGCGCGGAAGGTGGTACGGGCGAGGGACGATAAGTTGACGGGTGAAGGGTGCGACGAGCAACGTCGCGGCGCAGATCTAATTACTAACGCGCGAGTAAACGCGCACTGGGGTAGTGGAACCCCTTCGGGAGTCGGCGAACATCGAGGAGGAGCACGGATGTTGCCGTCGTGGCGGGCAATTAGGCGCGCGTCCGCCGCGTCGCTCTCGTCCTTTCCTCTATCTCTCCACCCCGTCTTTCTCCTCGTCTTTCTCCTCCTTCAGCCCCGGCATCTCTCGATAACGTTACCTAGTCCGATTCCGTTCCGTTCTCGCGAAAACCTCCGTCTCTCCGTCGTCGTCGTCGTCGTCGTCGTCGTCGTCGTCGTCGTCGTCGTCTGCGAATCGTCCGGTATCGTTCTCGCTCGTTCGACGTCGTCGTTTCGTACGCGAACGTTCAAACTACCAGGCGTTCCACGAGACGAACGAACGGCCGTGAATCGTGGTTAATTAAACCCGAAGAAAAACGAGAAAAGTGGGAGCAAGACGATTTCCGAGACCCGATGTTCTTTCTCGGTAAAATCTCTGTAAACCGGCACGATTCGCTCTTACGACACAGAACCGAATAATTACGACGACGCCCGGCCACCGTTTTGTTCGCGAGAGCTTACCTGCCGGTCTTCGTGATGATCATTTCGGTGCCCAACTCGTTGAATTTGTCCCAGAGATCTTTCGTCTCGAGGTGACACACCACGTGTCTAAGCTCTTCGCAGTTGGACCGTTCCTGAAGGAGGGGGTTGACGGGGGACGCCGCTTTGCCGCTGGTACTTCCGGCGTCGTCCGTCTCCGGGTCGTCCTCCGCGACGATCGCTTCCTGGATCGCCGGAGCGCCGCGGACCACGCCAGAAACGCTCGGTTCCCTTTCTGAAAGGTGCACACGCGACACAGATAATTAAGATCCGTTCAAGAGCACGTCCGACGACCGAAAGGGTGGAAAGAAAAGTTTCCTTTCGATGCCTCGACGACCGGAAACGAGACTCGACTCTGGCCGATCCTCCGGATGATTAACGACGACTCGAGCCACTCGAGTCGTTTTCGTCGAGATTCCGTCACCGACGCGTATCTTTCGTCGACGTCGCGCGAGTTTGGCGCGTAGAAGCACGAAACCTCGGACCGTAGATAACGCGACGAGCGTTGGAATAAAAAGAGAAGGCGACAACGGATAAATCGATAGGGTTAGAAATCTCGACCAGGGGCGCGGATAATCTCGTAAATATCTGCCGGCGTATGGAAAGGCTGCCGGCTGCGAGCGGTGAACGCGGGTCACGAGGAAGAAGCTAGCATCGCGAAAGAAAATTGCCGTTATGCCGAGTAGTAATTCGCGGCTAATGTCTGGCGACCCGATGCAACCTGTCGCGGCACGACATCCTCCGTGTCGTCCTTGGGAGAACCGACTACCGCGACCACGATGAATTTCGTTTTGCCGGTAATTAGCGGTCTCCTCGATCGTCCGGATTTCGACAGAGATCGCGTAACCGTGGTCGTCACGCGACACCCGCGCGAAAGGAACGCGCGGACCAACGATCCACGAGGATCGTAATTTACCAAGCGCGTTCGCGTAATTAATCGATACCCGGGGATTTTCAAGGTTCGTTTGTTCCGCGTTTCGTACAACGTCGTTGGGGGCTATAGACCACCGTGATCAAACGCGCGCGACTAATTCTCCCTCTTTTTCTCGCTTCCTCCCTCTCGACGTTCGTTAGAACGAGCCGGTCGCGTCTTCCCAGCCAGGATAATAACGACGCCGCGGTAGCGGCTGCTAAAGGATAATTATCCACTTACGACGGAGGTTGCTTTAGTTTAACGTTATTATCCCGACCGACGCCGACCAAGTGGCAGCGGTTCGTGAAATTATAATCTTTCCGGGCAACGCGAACCGGCGAATAGTCTTGTTTGCTCCCGCGCGGATAGCTCTCGCATCGGTTTTCAATTTGTCTCTTCCCGGCTGCAATTTCCGAAATTGGATGCCGTTCCATCGCGAAAACGGCGCGCGCGTAAACGCGCTCGATCCCGCAGGGATAGTTCGCTCGTGGCCCGCTCGTTACGACTCTGCCCGAGGATGTTCGAAATTCGTTAGAGGGGCGGCGAGGCGGCCAATTTCTCTCGCTCCAGTCATTCTCCGGGCATAATCGATCGATAGTCGCGCAGTTCGACACGCGCGTTCTTCCTTCCTTCCTTCCTTGCGTTATCTCGCGGTATTGTCCGACTCGCGAAAACCGATACGAGTTTGCCGAGACGGAACGACCCCCCGCGAATAACGCCCGTGAAATACGTACGTCGGTTCGTAATTATTTCGTCGCGGACGAAACGATTCGCGATTAACCTAGTCGCGTTAAACGCGCACGCCCTGCAAATCCGAGTTATCGCGAATATATTGATAACGAACCTCGGGCCGTTCGCTTCGGCGACTACTCTCGTGGCAGATCTTCCGCGTCGATACCTCTACAGCCGTGTATTTCACTTAACGCGGCGCGCTTAAAAATTACTTTCGCTCGTTAAAACGATTCTCTTCGCTCTCGGGGGAGGAAAAAAACCGATCGCTGCGCCAGCTGTCCTGTTCCGGGCATCTCCTTCCCACTTCCTGCGCCTCCTCTCCCGCGTATTTCACCCTCTCGTCGCGGATCCAAACGGAAGCGTTCCTCTACCGATCGATCGAGTTTCAGGCGAATCGACGTCCCTCCGACCCACTTCCGGCGCGGCTTTTCCACCGCGTTTCTACACCGAGGTACCAAAGCGGACGCAGCGACGCTCGTGGAGCCGCGGTCGGTGGAATAACACGGGGTGGAGGAAGGATAGAGCGGAAATGGCGGCGACGGAAGCAACGAGGGAGGCAGCGAAAGCGACGTAGGCGGTGGCGAGGCGAAGGTGTCGCGCGAAACGCGAATAACTGTTTAAGCGGGAATTTTCGCGAGACCGTAGCGGCTAATTGGCCGGTCAGGGAACGTTGGCGCGATGTGTGGTCTGTCATCCGCGTATTTTTATTCGACACGGCGAACGGCGGTGTTAAACGACTGACGAAACGGATGACGAGTCGCCGGAACGGTTCGTGGCTGCGCGTCTGCCGGTCGGAGCACGAGTTTCGTCCGAGTTTACGACCGACCTCGTCAAGTGAGTTACGGTTGCGAGTGCACGACGCACCAGCGCGCCGCCGGATCAAAGAGGCAAAGGAGGACAGATTGAAACGCGTCCCACCGCTAATGTCCTCCCACGAGATCTACGAGAACCTCCAGTCTTCCGTACCATCCACCCCCTCTCGCGTTCTTGCGTCACGCGTCGCGAGCTCAACGCGCCTCGCGTCCACCCGAAACCACCACGCTCCTTTCAAATTTTCTCTCGCACCTCCGCGCGTTCGCCTCTATCTTTCTTCGTTCCATCGATTCGCTACCGATAAAGGCGCACAGTCCCGCCGCGTCTGGCGAAACGATCGCGAAACGCGCGCGACGGCGTTAAACCGTGTCGCGATTGTTCGACAAACAAGATATCCGCGTTGATAATCGGCCGAGTTGCCTGTTATCGATCCATCGGACATCGGTCGGTCGGTCGGCCGGTCGCGGATCCGATTTCCCTTGGAAATCGAGATCTCGGCAAGGAGAGAGGAACGACTAGCCGGGATTTTCGCAGGAAAAGGCGGAAAAATTAGCCGATCGAGATTTTCCACGGTCCCCGGTTGCCAGCCGGTTACACAGGCCACGTTAACGCGTTATCTGATCGCGACGAAGAGAAAGAGAGAAAGAGAGCGAGAGATAGCGGTCGATCGATCAATCTGTCGACAGGTAATTAAAAGAGGCATTTTGTTTGTTCGCGAAAGGTAAATTAATCCGGCTGTGACGAGATATACTCGTTCTTTGGATCGTGTCCGACGGAATTCCCACGCGACCTTCTACTAGGCCCTCCTATCGAAACGCGCAACGATTTCGTCAGCCGCTCGACGACGCTCGATCATCATCGGGCAGGTTCGCGACGAGCCACCGCCGCTAACGAACCTTGTTTTCGCCTCGTATTTCAAACGACGTCGTTTGCGCGCGCGCGCACGCACGCAAGCGCGACGACATCCTCGACTAGAGCGACGAAACCGTGGCGATTTCGGCGATACCGGTTCCACGTGGCCGACAACGCTCGCGTTCACCGTCATCGGGAATCACCGTCATTTTTCCCTCCTTTCTAGTTCTCCCGGTTCTCCGCTTTCCACTCGCCGACCACGCACGCCGATCGAAAAAGGTTTTACTCGAGCAACGACGCGCGATGCGATATTCCGGCTGAACGAACCGTATCGCCTCGTTTCGCTGACCGTATCCTCTGTCCGTTCTCCACTACGTGCAACGCGCGTACGTACGCTTACCCTATCGACTCTGTCCTCGCGATCGAAAATTATCCGCGACGCGATCCGTTGATACACCGTTTTGATAGAAATCGAACAACCGTTTCTTCTCTGCCTCCCCCCTTATCGATATCGCTTATCGTCTATCGCCTCGTGAGATCTCGATCCACGCGAATACCCGCGAGTGCGCGAGAAGCGATCGGGCTTTCGGCTAGAAAGATCGACGGGAAGATGGAAGGGAAGAGGGGAGGGAAAAATAGAGCGAGGTACGGCGACTAGCGGCGCGTCGGGATCGCGGCTGCATCGTTGCAACGGTAAACTGGTTCGAGTGGGCGTCCACGAAATCGCGTGTCGTTCGACGACTCGTTGCACAACGCGCGTAATACGTCTATCGACCGCGTGATTTTCGCGCTTCGAGGTTCAACGTTTAACCATCGCCGTGCGATAAGCCGCCCGCGACCACCTTACCTCCGCGACGTTATCCGATGCTTCGAGATCGATACCGTTCGCCAAACGATCGCTGTCGCCGCGTATCTCCAGCGTTATCCCGCACCTCGGACCGTGTCGCGATCTCGTTTCCGCCTTCGACCAGCGGACGTGCCCGCTGCCGTATCGAGGATCGCGACTCGACGAGTCCAGGGAATCCTAGTTTCGCGCTTAACCGAGTCGTCGGTTATTTATTACGGTTCACGCTCGGACGAAACCTTATACGTCGGTGTAAAGATTCTTTTTCGTCGTCGGTGACCACGCGAGAACGAGCTACCGTTCGCGTTCGTAGATAAACGTCGAATCGCGGTTTTTAAACGGTCGGACGACGGTTCGCGAAAACGACGGGCGTCGAGCTGCGTCGCCGTCGTCGACGAAAGACCAGCAGAGTCGAGGATGGCGGAATATCGGCGAACGCGGCGAGGATAATTCGTGGTCGGTTTAACGAGTCGCGAGTCGGGGATTAGCGATTTATTTAACAATTTCGAAGGCAAAGCCTGCCGGCGGAGCGACGAACTAGGTGGCTGGAGAACACACGGGAGCAGAAGGAGGCGGAGGAGCAGGCGTTGGAGGAGGAGGAAAAGAGGAGGAGGAGGAGGAGGAGGTGGTGGAGGAAGAGGGGGTGGAGAAAGAGGAGAGTAGTCGCGCGTGTCCAACACACGTGCACGCACACGAGAGCTCGGTCGATTCATCGCGCCGTTTACCCAAGTTTATTTGGGAACGACGGTCCGTTTCCGTGGGTGAATTGCACCGTGGCCAACCGTAAATTTCGTCCGCGTAGAATCTTCGTGGGCGATTATTCGCCGCGGGCGTCCAAGATACGCGATGATGAAACCAAACACCGTCGAGTCTCGTTCGGACGTCTGGCTGGGCAAAGCAGCCACGGTCGTTTCCAGAATTCCGATGAGACACCTCACCTGGCTGCGCGAAACGGCCGTTTCTCGCCTGGCGAATTAACGCGCGCCCCGATCCGAAGCCGGCTACACGCCGTTTCATTCACAATCTTCTCCGCTAAATAATTCATTAACCGCGCACCTCGCTATTCTCTTCTTTCTCTTTTATTCCCTTTTCGTCCTTCGAAAGCTAACGTCTCTCGCGATCGAGATTAATCGCGGCCCGACACCCGCCAACCCTTTGCTGCAACCATCACCGCCAATCACAAACCGCCATCGTCCTCGTCGTTTTTATCCTCGACATCTTCGTCGTCGTCGTCGTCGTCGTCGTCGTCGTCGTCGTCGTCGTCGTCGTCTTTCGCCAATGTCCACGGCCGGTATCTCGTTTAAAGTGGCGGGTTGCTCGAGAAAAGAGAGAAAAAAGGAAAAAAAAGAAAAAGGAAAAAAGGGAAAAAAGAGGAAAAACAACGAAACGACAACGGCCGGCCGATAAGGGATAATAGACGGGATCGGTCTTTCGGCCATCTTTTTTGCCCGTGGAAAGAAACGACGAAACGGTAGTGGTCCATTACGAAGGGGATACCATACGAAACGATCTCGTTAACAGGGCCTAGGTTGATAGGCAAAAAAAGAAAAGCCTTCCGTCGCGTCTGCTGGCCCGATAACGACCTATCGGATTTCTACGTCGATTCCGTTGCTCGATCGCGGAGGAAAAGAAGGAAGGAAGGAAAGCTCACCGTGTTGATGCAATTTCCCGCCGCCGACGGCCTGTTGCTGCAACTGCCGATGATGATGAGGTTGCTGCAATTGCTGTTGCGTTTGCAGCTGCAACGGTTGCTGCTGTTGCTGCTGCGACGGCGAGGTTTGCGATTGTTGCTGAGACTGTTGCTGCTGCTGCTGCTGCTGTTGTTGCTGCTGCGACTGCTGCGTTTGCTGCTGCTGCTGCTGCTGCTGCTGTTGCTGCTGTTGCTGCTGTCTAGAGTCTCGGGCCATGATGGCCGCGATGCTAAAGTCGGTGGCGCATTGACGATTGGAGTTGCAGTTGTTGTTCAAGTTGTTCAAGAGGCTGCTGTTGGGCGAAGGGCTGGAGCTCTCGTCGCCGTCGTCGCGCGTGCAGCCGGGCGACAAACCGGTGGAAACCGCGGAGGCGGCGGCACCCTCGGTCTGCATTTTTCTTCCCAAAAACAGATGTCGAGATTCCTCGTCGTCCTCCTCGCTGCCGGCACCGCCGCCGCCGCAGCCGCCTCCTCCGCTTCCTCCACCGCCACCGCCGCCGCCGCCGCCGCCACCACCGCCACCTCCACCACCGAAAGAAGACAGCGTCAATCCGTTTCTCTTCCTGCCGGCGAGACCTCGCGACTCCAGCAACATCACCTCGCGCTCTGCTTTCCGAACCACGCTCGTCTGTCAACTATTATCGAGAGGAGATCGGTCTGTTCGTTTCGAAAACAGTCGTTACCCCGCCGATCCTCCGAACGGAAATTCTCCACATTCTCCCGGACGGTGCGACGAACGTCGGACCAACGACGAGCGTCGCGTGCGTCCCGGCGATCCAACGATCTCGCGGCCGCGATTCCGATCGAACGACCGAGTGGATGGCGTCCTCGACGATCGAGATCGTTCTCACCGGATGTAAAGCACGTCTGGCCGATGAAAGGGTGGCCGGACTCGAGTCTCGACGGTCGTGGACCGCGGGGTTAAGTCGAGCGTCGAGGTGCGCGACGAGGCGCGCGCATCGCCACGATCACCGGGATACGTCGAGTCTCCAGCTGTGAAAAACGGCGGGCAAACCGGACCGGAGCGAGGATTCACGCGTAACGTCGACACACTTTTCGCGATACGCTCTCGATACCCCGTCGCGACGACGACGACGACGACGACGACGACGACGACGACGACGAGGAGGAAAGGACGACGTCACTGTCTCTGGCGAAGGTTGGCTTTTCCGATCGGGTTTTTCGCGTTCTCTCGTGATCGGCGTGGAACGTATCGCGTTAGCGCGCGCGCGCGCGCGCACGATATCGGGACCGCGCGCGTATGGAGTGTCGGAGCGTGGAGAACGCTCGAGTCGAGCGGAGAGCGCGGACAGAGCGAGAAACGAGAGAGCGACCGGTTGCCCGACAGACTGACCCGCGCCACCGGCGGCCGGCTTCTCGTTTCGGCCCCCACCCCCGACGCTCCGCGGCTCGCTCGAGCTCGATCGTCCGCGTCGCGCGGCGAGACACGGGGCGGCGGGAGAGATCGCGCGCCACTCCACGCTCGGGGTGAGAGACGACGATGGGGCCGGACCAAGAGGGAGAAAAGGCGACGCCGACTCGGTAGGCGGTTCCCTCCAGCCAAGCTCCGCCCGAACGATCAGCACCCGGCCCCGCCCGCCGTCTCTCTCCTCCTAGGAATTCGCCGAGAGCTCCGCGACCACCTTATTACCGCTTCCGTCCTTCTTCCCCGTTTCGAGGTATCGCGATCGCCAACCGGCAGCCAGCTGTCTTTCCACGCGCGTACACCCGCGTACCGTCGCTTTACGCGCGTACGCCAGTCCACGCTACTACGCGCCAATTTCGCCCCGCGCTCCACCTTTCTTCCTTCCTTCCTTCCTTCCTTCCTTCCTTTCTTCCATCCTTCGTCCTTCTTACTTTCCGCTCTCTCCCGCCTTTTCACGTTCTCCATCCGCCTTTCCACGCTCGCCGTTCGTCCTATCCAGCCGTTGATTCAGAGATATCACGATCGTCGGGATCGCTGAAACGTTACCCCGATCGCCTTACCAACCGGTACGACGTCGACCGTCAACGACGACCGTGGCAGCGGGTGCAACACCGCCGGTCGTACCAGTGCCGCCGGTAATGGTGCTGCCAGTGTCGTCGCTGTTGGCGGCGGTGGTGGTGGTGGTGGTGGTGGTGGTGGTGGTGGTGGTAGCTACGGCGATGGCGGTGGCGGCGACGTGCCGGTGGTGGTGGCGATGGCGGCGGTGTTGGTGGAGGCGGTGGTGGTGGCGGCGACGAGGATGGCGGTGGCGGTGGGTGGCGATCCTGACGGCGGCGGCGGTGGCGGCGGCGGCGGCGACAGCGACAGAGATGGTGGTGGTCGTCGCGAACCGTACGTGCCTCCTCCTCTTTTGCGGTTCTCCGTTGTTCCTCTTACCTTGGACAACTCTTTCTCCTCGTCCAGCAGCCGAGCCGTTTCGTTCGATCGTCCTCTTTTCTCCCGGCCAGGTTGCTACTTTCGGCACGGTCGGCCTCCCGTTTCTCTCCTCGAGCTTCGAATGCCCTCTCGCGCGAGCTCCGTGCGGACGAGTAAGCGAGGAGGGTGGTACGGCATTATGGTTCGGTACGCGGCATCTAGCCACAGCAGCTGCCATTTTTTCTTACGAGAGGGGGCAATTGCTGACAGGGACCACCGTTTTCCTCTCTTCGTTCTTCCACTCCCCTTTCCCTCTCTGTCCGTCCCCGTGCCTCGCTCTTTCTCTCTCTCTCTCTCTCTTCCCATAGGTCGCCGGTTTCTCGCGCGACTCTGCACAGTCGCGCAATTTATCGTTTTACTGGCGGAGCTTTAAACGCGAGCGACCGGTAACGCCGGTGGGTGGTTAGCTGCTCGGTCGAAGCTCGCTAAGCATCGCAGCTAGCTCGGTGCTTCGTTCTTTCGTTCCTCGTTCTTCCTTCGGTGGATGCTTTCGTAGGGTCGATCGTGGTTGGGTGGAGACGCGAGGATTTCGCGCTTCGCGATGCTTCGCAACCCTCCTTCTCTCTCTGCACCCGCGCTCCACGAATCGTCGCCATCGTCGCCGCCGTCGTCGTCGTCGTCCGTTTCACCCGCGCGTACTCGCGAAACGTTAATAATCGGACACGCGGGCGATACGGAGGGGCCACGGATCAGCGCGAGACGCGAGCGGTTAACGAAGACGCGGCGAGTTCGAAAATAAGAAGCTCCTCGAGAGTACGAAGTTACGCTCCGGGTGGTGGGAAGGGAGCAGATTGCTCCGGATATTATTATAATAAAGCAGGAAATTGCCTTGCGCGCTAAATACGTAGGTAGCGATACGTGTATCGCGCGCGATATCATCGGCGGATTATTGTAATTATACGCTTTAACGTGTAGAAAAAACGGGCCGCGATATCATTACGAGTTAGAAATTTCACGCGATTCAATTCCGTTATTATCCGCGAAAGATAAATATTATAATTCTCGAGCGAACCGCGGCGATAGCGGCACGATCGGTTCGTGAAATCGAACGAAACCGTGCTTCCTCCCTCGGCCGCTCTCCTCGCCGCCCTCTCGCCCCCCCCCCCTGCCCCGCACCGCCGCTTTCCTCTTATCCGTGTAAAATCTTTTCGCCGCGTGCGAAAATTCGAGTCTCGTCGCCTTATCTCGACCCTCTCGCTCTGTCGGGTGCCGGTCGGCCGGTCGGTCGAGCGGTCGTTCGGTCGAGCGAGAAATCGGCTACAGTCGCGTCTCCGCCGACCGTCCGTTTCTAATTACCGTTGTTCGTAACACGCGATCTCGCTCGTAACGCGGCGCACGGCACAAATACGTTAATTGCCCTCGGAATCGGTACGCTCCGGCAGACGCGCGATAATTAAACGTAACGACTTCGTTAGGCGAATCCCGACGCGGCATCACTGCCGGTTATTACGACGCGGAGGCTGCCAACCCTCGCGCTGGAGCGCCGCAGCGCCTTTTTTCCTCGAGATCGAAGAAAGATGGCGATCGAGGAGAGGAAGAAATTACGCGAGGTTAGCAGCGACGTCGCGTCGTTTCGTTACCGCCGGCGCCTCAAAGGAGAAGCCGCTACGGTATCGCTTCCGGTCGTTTAAAACCTTCCTTTTTATAGACGAACGACTCGCGGGTAGCTCGCTCGTGCGCTCGCGCGCCCATGCGCCCGACCAGTTATGGCCGACGACGTTACGATCAGGTGAATCCGTTTCGTACTCGCGGCCCAACGAAAACCACTTCAAAGGGTCGCGTGGAAGCAGAGATCGTTCTCGTACCACGCGACTATGTATCTTTGGATACGTTATTACGGCCGCTGCGTTCTCGCATCCAGATATATTTAGTCGTCAAAAGCGCGCTAGCTATCGACCGTTCGTTTCTCCCTTTGTATCTCCGACGTGGGATATCCGATATAGAATCGGCGTCCGAACCAACGGCGGATCCGCCAGAGAATTTCTCTAGCCCGCGATCCAAGAGTTTTCGCGGCGATTCGGATCCACGACCCCCGAGGATCTCGACGAATAGATCGGACCCGCGATCGCAGACGTTTCTTCGCCTACTTGGTCGTTCATCGACGGACCTCCCAACGGATCGACCGACTTCGCCACTCGGTCGCCACGATTCCTCCTGCGAGTCGGTGCCGGTTCGTTTGGGGAGAGCTCGTAATCTGCTTAGCCTGACGCTGATCCGGACAAATCGCCGCGCGGTTACGCGGCACTTATTCTCGGCTTTCGATGCTCTCTGCTTCTACGTTTTGTCGTACACGAATCTGATCGATGACGGTGCCGATCTCTCCGACACCGAATCGGAAGAAGACTCGTCACGATCCCGAGACGTCGATCGTTTCGGCCCGAATCCATTCCCCGGTGAACGCGCGCGTCGCGTTACCGCGAGCTCGCGAGCAATCCTTCCAGCAGCAAAGATTTCAGTCGGCGTCCGATTAATTTCGCTTCGGGTGGTCGCGCGTAGTTCGGCAATCGCGCGAATACCGCGGATACGAGCCTGTAAAAATCCCTCCGTGGAAAGACGGAGGGTTAATTGAAAGTCGGTCCGCTGGAAACCTGGCCAATTTTCTTGCGGGATATCGGCTCGAAACCGCTTAATCGCTCGACCACGCAAGTGCCACCGATCTACACGGCTATGCCGAGCGTAGCCGTGGGGCGAGGTACTTGCGAGAGTCCCGAGAGCCAGACGGAGAGGAGCGGAGAGAATGGAAAGAGTCGAAAGGAACAAAAGGATGATAGTTGGCAGCCAGAAGCCTGTCGGATAATCCGAAAATCGATGGAGAGACAGGAACGCCTATTAGACGGTGGTTTGCCAAATCCAGATTCGTCCCTCGACCCCTGACTCGCGACTTTTCTCCGCGTGTCTTTCGCGTTTCTCTTCCGAACCCGCGATTTACCGGTGTGCACGCATGTCCGTAGCAGCGCAGGTGGAACGGAACGATTTCGGAGTAATCGGTCAGAGGCGCTTTCTCCTTCGAGTTTCGCGAAGAATGCCAGTCTCTCGGAAATCGCGCGGAATCGAGAGCGACGGTGTAACCCCTAAACGAATAGAACGAAATGGAGGGAACGAAGGAAGGGAAGGAATGGAACGGAAAGAAAGAAGAGGAGAGATGGAAAAACGGAGGAGGCCGTTGCGCTATCCCTCGGGACGAATATGATGTAAATAAATGATGAGCTGCCCCTAAGGGAGTGGATATTAGAGTGGGGGTAAGAAGTGTTATGAAACATAATTAGCGGCCGCCGCCACTGACTCGCGATGATTACAGGGCGGTGAGCAAAGGTCCTGGCGATGGAGAAGGGAGCCGATGCGGGATAGATTTCCTGACTGGCTACGAGCTACCTTCTTACCTTCCTAACGCGTTCGCGTCCCTCTGCACACGCGCGCGTTCCATAGCGTCCATGTGGTCGCCGACCGCACACCCATGCGCCGAACCCTAACCCACTCTCTCTTTCTCTCGACGTCGACTTAGCTATCGAACTACACCCACCCGTTCTCGCCTATGCTCCGACTTCCCCTCGGCGTTCGCCACTCGCACCCAGCTAAATGCGAGTCACCGCGAGATTTCCACGTACCATGCTAACCGCCTACGTGCCAACCTACACGCTGCCTCCTGGAATTCCATCTCCTCCGTGCCGATTTTCCGCGCTTCGCCGACCAAACTCCTCCCTCGTCTTTTCTGCCCGCCGCGATCTCGTCGCGATCTCCTTGCATCCACGCCGATGTCGCGTCCATCGATTCCGAAGAGAGTACGAGAGAGAGAGAGAGAGAGAGAGGGAGGTTCGCGACGTATCTAATTCGTCGCGTTTACAGGCGAGTAAAGCTGCAGGAAATCGTCCCGTTCCCCCGACATCTCGTTTATTCGGAAAGGCACACTTGCAAATTTTTACCGGGCAAGGCTCGTTCAAGGACCCTCCTGCCCCCGTTGGTAGAGGTAAAAGTATCTTATGGCTACCAAACGATGACGACCGAGTGCTTGCCGTCCTAGAAATTTACCTCCTTCGACGTCGAGCGAGGTTAACCTATCGCGTTCGACAAAAAGGCCCATGAAACTTTTACGCGTATCGAACCACGCTATTTACGGTTACAATGCGATTGCCGAAGTAGAATCGCGCGATTCGGAGGTTCGCGCGTCTCCGCTCGACCAATCTCGCGCGGGGAGACGAAGGAAGGTTGGAGAGAAAATGGAAGTCGGGAGGGAAAGACGGTGGCTAAGACGGTTCGTATAAAGGGAACCGTGACCGTTTGGTATGCCGGGCAACGCGACAACATGCTGCGTTATCAGAATTATTGCTGGAGCTCGCGTTTCTAACCAATACGAAGTTAATGCGGCGCGTTAACATTCGTGGGGTGCGCTCGGAAGCTCGCATCCCCGCAAGCTGTGGCCGGACTATCCCGTTTCAGAGGCTCGCCTGCCCTCTTACTCTCTTCCACGTGCCTTCCGCTTCTCCTTCGCTTCCACACCCCCGTCCCGTCTCTGTCCCTGCATATTGCTTTCGCGCACGTACGCATATGTCGCCGAATATCCTCCTCCGCAAAGGGTAGACTCGGGTCCAGGGCTCGGCTGCTTTCCCGACCAGCCATCGTGCCTCCCAAGTAGCTGTATCACGTGCTTTATATAGCCGAATAAACTTTCCAAACTGTACGTATTGAAATTGTACCGCGGAATTCGTTAGAAAAGTCGGACGACGCGAGGAGTGCGGATGCTGGTGCGGATGCTGGTGCGGATGCTGGTGCGGATGCGACGGCGGAGCAAGAGGAAAAACGAGAAAACTCGAGTCGACTCGACGATTCCGACTCGATCCGACTGAAATCGACTCCGACTCTGCTCCATTCGACCTACTTTCCTCTGTTTAGCCTCAGCCTGAGAAAGTTCGCGTCGCGGCTATTCCTCCAGTCGTAGAACCGAGTAACGAATACATTTTTCTTCCGGCGATATCGCCTTCGATATCGCGGCTATAAATGGCAAGAATATTATGCATCGGCCTAATAACGATCGTAATAAACTTACGAGCTACTTTATGGGATAACCGCCGCTGGATAGTTTCAGCTGTTCGGACAGATGACGCGGCTCGTAAAAGTTTCGTCGATCAGAGTTACCCCGTGTCTTGCCCAAACTCGCGAACGGATCGATCGAAATTTTCATCTCGCTCGCGTCCGACCTGTGCAACCCTGCCGCCACGCAACGCGCGGCTTTCGGATTACTCTTCGCGACCGACGCGCGATCGCTTAAAATTCGATAAACCAAGAGGGACAGAGAGAGAGAGAGAGAGAGAGAGAGGGAGCAGAGGAAATCTCGTTGTTCACGGTTCTCCGTTCGGAGCGCCACGTTAAACGGTTCCGCTTATCAGCCGACATTTTTCTCTCGCTTCGTCCCTTTCGCGAGGGTGCCCCACACACGCGCCTACGGTGCCTGCGCCGTGAAGAATCTCTTGTTTTGACGTGACCGATTTCGACTCGCGACCGAGATTAAACTGTTTACGGTTAAAACTGCTGCGAATTACACGCATCCGATTTAATCCTTGATTTACGAGCGTCGCACCGACAGGGGGTGAAGCTACCGACTGATCCCGATCCCGCACCCGATTCCGATCCCCGTGGAGAATCGGAACCGTGGTCCGAGCCCGAGTCGAATGCACCCTTGACTCGTGCCACCGCCACCGCCACCGCCATCGCCGCTTTTGCGACCTTTTCGCCAACGTGACGCAGCCGTACCCGACGTCACCCTTATCTCTCCGATTAATTTTACGTCCAAACGACCTCCTCCTTCGCTCCGCTCGCTTTCGAGCTTTATCTCCGACGGGCGTTCAGCGAACGGTGGCAACGCGGTGTCGACGATGGGCGGGCGGATCGAGTTTTCCGGAAACCTCTTTCGCCGATCATCCCTACGAAAATGGGCAGAGTCGGTAGAGCATCGATGCCATCGCCACGATATCGCCACGCGATACCAATACTAGTAGGTAGGTAGGTAGGTAGGTAGGTAGGTAGGTAGGTAGGTACGCACCTATGCCGCGCGAGCATGCGAGCAATAGCGATAAGTCGTTCGGCACGATAGAGAACCCGATTCGATGCCAATAAATCTTACGATAGCGAGATTTACGGCTGGAGAGACGCGAGAAGAGAGAAGGCGGTGGGCAGGGAAGAGAGAGGGCGGGTGCAGGGGGCAGGGGAGGGGAGGGGGCGTGAAGAATTTAACGAAATCGCCGTCGCGATTTTTTTCCTACCGCGCTGCCTCTAATCCGCGGATTAGAGATCGACGAATCGACGTCCGCGCGAAATGGAAACTTTACGATACTCGATCCTACGTGTTCCTTCCCGCGTTGCACTTTTATCGCGTGCACGCGCACCACCGTTGTTTCTCCCTCGCGATAATATCGTTGGGAAATTCTCCGCCGGCCTGCTTCGCGGCTATTTTACCTCTTTAAATCCGCCCACCGATTACCGATATACCGTACACGCGTTTCCTACGTAGACTCGAAAAATCGAGGATAGCACGACGAGAAGAGGAGTCGGCGGAGGAAGGCGCGCGTCGTCGCGATCACGCTGCCCGTTTTCCTGCCAGATATCTATTTCGGCCGGGAGAAAAGGTTCGGTCGGACGGAAAGAGTAGCCGGAGAAGGAGTTTGTAGGTCGATAACGTGTATCCTTTGAATATCTCGCGGTACCGGCATCACGTCCACGCTAAACGCGAAGCCGAGTTAAGAAAGTGCGCCGAGAGGCCACCTAAAGTAAATTGATTCAAATTAGTTCCCAATAGCATGTAATAACGCGCGTTCCCGCGGCGTCTCTGTACCCTCCCATTTCGCCTTAGATACGTCATTATATCGGTCGCCGCCTAATACTTAGGTCGATAGGTGATATAACGTCAGAATTATTGGCTGCATACCGGGTGAACCATCACGTGCGGCGTACACAGTGCCACGTAACGTTCGAGAAATTGCACGCGATGAATAGAGAAGACAAACGTCGAATTAAACGCGACCTACGAGTCTCGAAACTTCCATTTTCGTTCCAGTCACTCGCGACGGAACAACGCGATGAAAGTAATTATCGACGAGGTAACGATCGGAATCGCACGCGAGTGCCGGGGAGACACGAGAGACGAGAAAGGGAAATTAGTGTTTTCGTTACGGTGAACGGTCGAGTGTTTTCCTGGCTCCACGGGGCCCGGCAAGTGTTTCGTATCCACTCGACCTATCCCAGTCGTAAGCCTCTTCAAATATCACGAATACCCTCGAATATCCTCGACGTCGTCGCCCGAAAAAGGTTTTTCGTGGCGGCAGAGCAGCCGCGACGATTATACGGTAGCACCGAAAACAACATTAACGCGTAACTACTTGAAAAAACCACGTTCCACCGCTGACAAACGATGACGGGTCGATTCTCTCGAGACGCCTCCACTCTCCCGCCGTCTGCCCAGCATCGGAGAGAGATATTTTAGTTTCTTTCCAATCGTCCGATTAACGACCGCTCGATTCTCCTTCCGTAACTCGGGGCAAACGTAAACCAACGTAGGAGATTCCACCGCGCGGTCGAATAATATTCTCGTATCCAGATTCTTCGATTCCGGCCACTCGAAAGCCTTCTTTTCTATTTTAAAGCGTGCTCGATTCGAAGATGTAGGAAGAACACGGTATCGTATATCCTGGCAAAACGATACGAAATAACAACGATCGATAGGGTAAAAACGTATTTCGCGGGTGAAGTGGAGAAACGTTCCTTTTACTTAGCGCGGTATCCCTCGGGGGCATCCTTTCCAGCTGGCCGGGTGTGTACCAGTAGTCATCGCGGCGGTAAGCCTAGTAGCTACGCCGTTAACTCGGCTGGATCGCAACGATCTATTATCGGTGATTCTTTAATCTCCGACACAAGAGGCGCGAAGCGAAATCGATACAGACGCGAACAACCGCGTCGAACCGCGTCGAACCGCGCGGAGACCGAGAGCGTTAAAGCGACGCGAAAGTTTCGAGTACGCGTTTTAGGGGGGACATTGACGGGGACGGGGACGGGGACGGGGGCGGGGACGACAGCGTTGGGATACGTCGGGTGGTTTTCAAGGTCGATGCATCCCGGCCAAGCTCTTTTTCTTTTCATCGATACACACCGTGGTCGTTATCGGATCCGTGGATCGTGGACTACTACTCCGTTTGTTCGCTTCACCGATCACGCTGCCGGTTAGAGCGGGCGAGGGCTGGAGACTGGTAGCGAAAGAGTTTCTCCAGCGTGGACGAATCTGTTGGGTTCGGGAGGGCCGGCGATCGAAAGGGCAGCGTGGTACACGGGTGGGTATAGGTGGCGAGCGAACACGGAGCAAACGGATCGTTGGAGCCGGAGAAAAGGAAAGAAGATAGAGTCGCGTACACGAGCAGCAGCAGCAGCAGCAGCAGCAGCAGCAGCAGGTACCGCGAGCGAGCCGCTAGACAGTGTCTCAGGTAGGAGAGGAACCGGCGTGCGCGAAAGAGAAGGAAAAGGAGAAGAGGGAGCGGTCTCGCGCGCTAAGGAGGGTGGGCTGACGAGTGGCAGGTTGTACCCGGAATACCCACCGCGGTGCTTCGCTCAGTGGGGTCTCCTCTCTTATTCTAAATGCTGGCGAGCCGAGAAGAGGACCGAGCCGATGTTATCTTCGCCGCTGGAGAGGGATAAAAGCTTAAAGGCTGCAGCCAACTACGATGATACCACCGGTATACGAGAGTGTCAGAACGCTTGAAGCCTCGAAGAAGGCCTGCAACGTATGCTCCGTACGAATGGACACGAAGAAGGGTGGAGAAGGGTGGTGACTCGACTCGGCTCCACTCCACTCGGACCCGGGGAGAGCTCGAAGCTCGAGGAAGAGAGAGAGAAGGAGAGGAAGAGGATGATGGGTAGAGAGATTGGAATGCGGTGACCGGCAGGCTGCGAAGAAGCCTTCCACGCGGCGCGCTGGAACCAGACGGACCAAGAAAGAAAACGATTGGAACGAATGGCCTAACCTTACGTTAGCCGGCTAACACCGGGGGACACTGACGTACCCCCCGCGGAGGAACGCGCCAGCCACGCATACATCCATCCGATCTCGCGCCTCTACGATACGGGCCGATCGCAACCCGTATCCGTACCTGCCTACCCGATACCCGTACGCTGTTACACCCGTGTACCACCCGTATATCCCTCTCTTCACTTTTCGACCCGCTCTCGGTGCGCCTCGCACCCCCTTGCTTCCTCTCAACGTCCGCTATTTCGCCAACAACTCTCTCTCTCTCTATGTACTATCCCCTCGCGTATGCTGCAGCGTCGCGTCGCCGTCGCCGATCGTCGAGACGAAGAGGGAAGATGGATCGCGAGAAAGCCCGAGAGTTAACGAGAGATCCGTGGTTAGTCGGTATATACTATACCACGCGTGGACGTAATCGATTCGACCTGCGAGCTATCCGACAGATATATTAGGAGGCAACGGATCGATCTCTCGTCCCTCGTCTGGATCGATACGCCGATCGACCGGTCACACGCGCGTTCGGAATAGAGGATCGATCGAGCATTAAGATGCGATTCGCGGAGCGAAAAACGAGCAGCTACAAATAGCCGGTGCTAAGAATCGGCGGAGGCGGTAGATAACGAGGATGATGACAGCAACGATGATTTAATGCCGCGCGTAACTTAATGACCGAGTTGGGCCCGAGGGCCTCGACGTTATTCTTCCGAACCATTCACAACACTCGCCGACCCTGCGCTCATCCTGCGACCCCCCGCGGATTCCGCGCGGAGCTTAACCCCAACGTGCCAATTCATTTCCTCTCCTGCCGGCATTAGCCTTGCTTTATGGTAGCATTTACAATTATAATCGGCCCGTTCGCTGCCGATAACAAAACAACGCGGAACAAGAAAAACCAAACGAGTCTCGTACCGTCTTCCCACCTCCGACCCGTCGCCCTTTTACCATTCCTTTCGTTCTCTCCGACACTTCACGGCCGTTCCGTTTCCCTCTCTTCTGCCCGCGTCGTTTCATCGGCCAAACCTTTCCACCCGTCATTCCCGTCATCGAGAACACTCGGATCGAATACAGCCGAATCTCCGATCTTCCTCTAGCCTCGGACACACGCGCGTATACGCCATGATCGCGACGAAATCGAAAGCCCGCTGCTAGTCCAGCGTCCCTCCGTTGAATCACGCGATGGACCGAGTTCCACGCGCATGTCAGATCTAGCGTGTGAAAAGATTTTCGGCAGGCAGCAGGTGTCCTCTGAAATTCGAACAGATGAAAATCTCGCGCAGGTATTTATCGCTCGGAACCCCAAACCACGCCCACGTTTCGCTGCTCACGAATCTATCGACCAACGACGCGACCTATCGGGATCATCTATCCTTTCTCGGGATAGCGATCGCGATCGCGATCGCGATCGCAACGGAACGAGACGAACGCGAGGCGGAAAACGTCCAAGAGGAAACTGGCCACCGGCCGTCCACGATAACAGCGAAAAGACGATCCTTTTTTCCACGCTGCTGCGCCCGTGTCAACGGCCGTGAAGGGAGCAGGGAACGAAAGCGAAGCGAGTGAATCGCGAAACGAGCGAATCGAATCGCCATACCCAATCTCGCATTGTATACGAGCTACGGGTCTGGCTCATTTGTCCCGTTAATAATTATAAGAAGGTGTGACTCCGCCTGACTCGCTACACCTACGGACAAGCATATTTATGAATCTCGGGCTGCTAGCGCGATCCCGCTGGTAAAACGTTCCCAACCGTAGACGGACGAACCGTTTGCCGATCGCGCGACCAAACGTCGCGGTCGCGATACCGCCGTGTGTCACCTTCTCCGTGGCCGATTTTCCCCGCGTGCTCGAGGAAACGATTTCATCTCGATACGCGGAGTAAAACCGCGTGAAACGACGGGAGGAGAACGAGGACGGAAAGTTCGCACGGAACGACGGAAGGAACGGGTCGGGTTGGGAACCATCGGAGCGTAGGTAGGCACGTATAGAAGCCTGAAACCACGGGGGGCGACGTAAACTAACCGCCGGTTAATTATTGTCCTTTCGCACGGCGGGCCCAGAATCGCTGGTCCGCGCGCGGCTGTGTGCGAGAGAGACCAAGAGGGAAAGGACGAGGGACGAAAGGAAGCTGAAAAGGAGCCCTGACGCGAGACCCGCGCTACGCGACGCGAGTCGTCGCGACGCCAAACGACGCGACGCGTCGGTGAATCGGTGCCACCGAACGAATGGAACGAATGAAACGAAACGGAACGGAAGTGGGGAACGGCGAAGGAAGATCTGCCGGCGGAGAGAGCGAAGAGGACTAAGGGGCAGCGAGAGGGGGGGTGGACGAGGGGGACGCGCGAGAACTCCCGAGGGCCTGCTAAGGACCAGAACTACCGTGGTAGCATTCAATTAGCCTCGCGGCATGTGAAATATTATTGTCTGGCTCGCTTCATACACTCGATTTTTAAAAGGGTAGAAAGAAAGGCATTACGCCGACCTCCTAACATATTTCACTACTGAATCATTCTCCCTTTTCTCCTCCGAGCCTCTCTACCACTCGAACCCGGTCTCCTTCTCTTTCTACCCCTCTCGCCGTTTCTCCTCTTCACTCTTTCTCGCGCGTTTCGCCTGGCTTTTCATACCTCGCCAGCTCGCACGCTTTTCGACCCCGCATACACCCAACGTTTCTCCTACACCGTGCAAACCTTCCCGCTCCGTTCCCTCGCTCCTTTTTGCACGGGCTTTTTCTCTCGGTCCTGCCGTGGAATTTTCAGCCCGCTCTCGCGGCGATTGCGCTCCACGCCACGATACCTTTCTTCGATCCATCGGTAACCTCGTCGTCGTCCTCGTCCTCGTCCTCGTCCTCGTCGCCGCCATCAACGCCATCGTCCCTTCCGCCACCGCGAATCTTTCATCGCCGATCAAATTTTCCCCGTTGTCGTAGCCGTCGAATGCTCGTTACTTGCCCGGAACAAACCGATCGTCCAGGGAATTGGAAACGGTATCGGTCACGAGCATTCCTTTAACGCATTCGGGATAATTGAAACGATCGATTCCCAGATGAAAGCGATCCGAACGAAACTAAAGAGCTTTAGTCACGAACCATTAAATTACTCGAATAACCATAAACGTTGGTAATATGGATATGCTTATCCGGCCAACCGATTATCGGACCGTCCTGGCTATCCATTACGGTACTCGAAACGCGCCCGATAGAAACGTCAGCTTCCGTCAACGGATCGATCCACCAACCGGGCAAGATTAATAAAATATTCGCTAGACGCTCGCATCCTTCGACGGACAACGACTCCTCCAACCTGTCAATTCTCCTTGCAATCCTATCGACCGACTCTCGATGTTTCGCTTTGAAAAACGACCGACCCGACTTTGTCGAAAGCTCTTCTCTCTCCTCTCTCCTCTCTCCTAGGCTACCCTGTACCCCGCGAAAACGGAAATCCCAAGAAACGCGACACTCGTTCGAGGGAGCTCGAGAACGATTGCACGCGTCTCGCCGATGGAGATATCCGCGAATCGGTTGGAAGGGAACGATCGATTAGAGAAGCGGGTACGAAAGCCGAGAGAAGAGGAAAAAGAATATTCGGTAACGACGGCGCGTCTGGTTCGCGAGCGATGGCTAAACGGAGAGGGTGAATCGAAATTGGTAGAAGCAGCGAAACACGCGAGAAACTCGCGACAGGAACAGCGTTGCCGTCGAGTTGTCTGGCTGATTTCCTGCTTCGAGTCGAACGTAGTCGTCCCTTCGGAGATTCCCAGGGGATAGCGGGAGGTTAGGGGTGAGCCGGTTGTGAACGGTGCCCGGAAAACCGAACAGTGGAAGGGGTTTGCTTCGGGGGTGGGAGTGCTGATGGCGGTCGAGCGAGGAGAGAAGAGAAGAGAAGAGAAGAGAAGCGAAGAGACGAGAAGAGGAGAGAAGGGTGTGGGTGCTGCGGTCGAGAGAGGAAAAGGACGAGAAAGAGAGGAAGAGGGTAGCGGGGCGAGAACGGGAGAGAAGGGTGTGGGGGTGGCAGAGAGAAAGAGAGAAAGAGAGAGAGAGAGAGAGAGAGCGCGGCGGAGCGTGTAATTGAGTCCCGTGCGCGATCGCTACTTTATCGACCCCCTTATGCCTACCCCGTTCCCTCCATCCTACCCAACCCCTTGTTTCTCCTTTCTCTCTGCCACGGATCCGTATCTCTCTCTTTCTCTCTCTCTCCAAACCGACCTACCACCTTCGAACTCTCTATCTTTCCACTCTACTCCATCGTCTCTGCTTTACGAATCTTTCGTCTTTTTCGCAAGGCAACCCTCCACCCTCGTTTTCGATAGACGCGCGAAAGACGTCGACCAGGAATAGGACTAGCATCGGGACGGGGACGACGACGACGACGACGACGACGACGAGGAAAAGAAGGGTCGAAAAAGGGTGACGGTCGAACAGGTCTAGACGTTTGGAAATTTTCGGTGGCTCGGGGTGGGTAGCTATCGAGTGGTTCGACGAAGATTTCAGCGCCTAGCGTCGCGATGGCGATTATCGACCAAGTAAAGATATCTCGCGGCTATTTCGAGCGAAGGAAGAATGTATAAGATCCGCTGCGATTCGTCACGCGTAAACGTTCGATTGGACCGGCGGAGGGAAACGTTATTGTCTCAATAACATTATCGCGAGCGATTCGACGAAGGAGATTCGCGCGCACCGCGACGGTTCGCATCAACGAGTCGCATCTATCTTCGATACGATTCCGTGCTCGGTAAATTATCTATGAAGAGCAAGTATATCGAGCGGCGAGTGTCCCGCTGAGACTCATCGGAGCAGCTTTATTTAGCCCTGACCAATTCACACCAAAGATGAATCTGCTTCCACGGCCGCCATCAAGCATCCGTGTCAGACGGCTACGCGCCGTAAAATCCATACATACCAACGTCACGGATAGACATATATCAATCCGTACTAGACGTATATCGGCCCGTTCGGAAAAAGGTTCGACGAGAGCGTACACCCCGTTTTCTCTCTCTCTCTCTTTCTCTCTTTCTCTGCCTACCTTCTGCGCGTGTCTCTGAACGGACACGAAGAGACACGGTAAACGAGCAAGGATCCTCGTTCGTCGAGCTTTTCCCTTTCGTCTTTCGCCTTTCGTTCTTTCGAATTGTTCGAATCTTGTCGGGATCGTTCCAACGAGCCGGCAGAAGGAAAAAGAGGAAAAGAGAGCTCACCCTCTTAACCCGCGATGTTTCGCAGCTTCGCAGTTTCCTCGATTCGCACACACAAGCCACTCTTTGCCCGTGGAAAAGAAGAAAGTTTCGTTTTACGAGTTGGCCGCAATTACCGGAACAACGCGATTCGTCGTGGATAGAAATTTATAGTTATCGTTATCGGATTCGCGTTACGCGAAGCTCGATTACCCGCCACCATCGCTGCTTTCAACGGAGGCCGTGTACTCACGAACAATTAACTAATTTTTGCGTAATTGCACCTTGCCGGCGTACGAAGCTATTTCTCATTTCCCGCGGAGCAATTACGGTGAAACCATGATGATTATTTCGAGGCTTTCGCTCGGCGAACGATCGATCCTCGAAACAGTCATTAACCGATTGGAAGCGTACGTGCCCGCCACGGGAGTCGGGAACCAAAGGGTTGTAGCTATTTGTAACAAAATTAAATTGATCCCGGCGAGGTTGGAGATCGACGCGTTACGGATCGGCTCTCGTCGCCTCCCTCTACCACGTGCTCCCTGCTCGTTCCGCATCGCATCGCATCGCATCGCATCGCGTCCCGTCCCGTCCCGTCCCGTCCCGTTCCGTCCCATCCCGTCCCATCGCGTCCCGTTCCGTCCCGTCCCGTCCCGTCACGTCCCGTTCCGTCCGTTCGATCCTCGTACAATTGCACCGCGCGGAAAGCACGCTGCGGACTTTGTCGTTCTATCGACCCTCGAACCGACCGGGAAGGACGGCGAAATTAAGGGGGTACAGGGGAGAAAAGGGCGACCAAGATCGAAGGGAAAGAAACAACGATCCCCACGCGAAAAGAGAAGAACGAGGAGAAAGAGATTAAACCCTTCGGTCTCGCGAGGATCTCCTTTAAGGTGGTCGATCCGCGTAATAGAGAAATGATTTGATTAAAATGTAAAGGAGGTCCGGACCTTCTGTTTGCGCATTTCACGGTTCGCCTGTAAAAAGCACGGGGCCAGCCGTTAGACAGATGGCAGTCGCTGCACTCAATGGCCTGAGAAATTGGATCGCGTTTTAACTCCCTTACGTTTTCAGCTCCGACCCGCGGATACTCCTGCCGTGCACACCGGCCGCCGGTCCAAGTCGATTCCACCCTCGAAACGTACCGCGAAAATTCGAATCGAACGTTCATCCCCGTCGACGTGGTTCTCATCCTCCTCGTCTCCTCGTCTTCGTGGCATCTCGCGGACGCTTGCACGCCTTCGTCGCCGCGGACGGGAAGAAATTTCGACCCGGCACCGTGATCGCGGTGGACATGGTCGAGAGAAGAAACGCGAAACGTCGATTCGACCGCGAACGCCGGTCGAACACGCACCTTTTTAATCGCACGCGAATCGTGCTCGCGGTCAATCGGTTTCGAGCCGATCGACCGGACCGTCGAACGCGTCCCACGGGAACGCTCGGTTTCCCTCGAAGGAACGCGTCGTCGCGTGATCATCCGACGACCTCGTTTCGCGATTACCCTTCTTCTCTCGAATCGTCGCCCCGTGCCCGTTCCGTCGAGGAGGAACGGAGAGTCGAAAGCTATCCGCCATCGCGCTTGCTCGCGTTCTTTTTAATCGCCAGTGGCGAACGTGAGGCCTGCGTCTGCACGGCAGTTTGCAACGCAACGATCGTCGTGGAATCGCGGACGCGGTCGCGGTCGCGGTCACGGTACCGGTACCGCGTTTATCGCTCGTAATACGCTACCTCCTCCTATTTTCGGCTCTCGTCAACTCGAGATGGCGTACAGACGGCGTATGATCGATGGTCGTAAAATCGAAATGGCGCGCGTAACCTCTGGTTAATTTAGACCGGTGACTAAAAGCAGGGTGTCGCGTAAACGTACTAAACACCGGACTCTGCGGTCGGGAATCGATTTACCGAGGATCTAACGCGGTGGACGTGGCCGTGGTGTCGCTACGCGGTGGTTCATCGCGTTCGATCGTGGATGGATCGCGATGCTGCTCGACATATCGTATCGTATCGGCTCCACCTCGTATATCGCCTTCCCCGATCGAACGATGCCGCTACTCGTCCTCCGTTCCCCCCCGTGATCGGGCCGAAAGGTAGACACGACGAGCAAAGACGGGAATGGGCGTGAAAGCAAACAGAAGGGTGAAACGAAGGGAAAAGGAAGAGGAAGAAGAAGAAGAAGAAGAAGAAGAAGAAGAAGAAGAAGGTGAGTGAGCAGCGTGGGTGGACAATCCGGGTCCTCTCGAGAGCAGAAGGTGATACGGAGGCACGGTCGAACGGTCGTGTCGGAGAATAGGGTAGGGATGAAGGAGACTTTGGTGGGAGCGGAGTTGCGTCCAGAGCGGGGATAGCCGGTGCCGTAGAGCGGTGGGGATGACGACGAACACCGCGGTGAGTGACGCAGGAGGGGTGCCAGAGGAGTCGAGGAACAAACCTGGTGGCAGCAATCACCGTGAGTGGGCGACGCGCGCTTCTCTGCTCTTCTCTTTTCTCTTCTCTTCTCTTCTCTTCTCGTCTCCTTTCTTCCCTTCTCCTCTCTCGGGTTATCAGCCTGATGAGCCACTCGCCGACCTTTTCCCTTCAACCCCCTCGCTCCCACCCTTTCTCTCCCTCTCGTCCTCCTCTTTTCACGACCCTCTCACCCTTTTCCGCTTCCTCTGCATCTCCGCGTTAGTGCTCTCGGTTCGCGTACGCGTTCGTGTCCGTGTCCGTGTCTCTCGTACGCTACCGCATCACCGGACAGCCTGCACCGAGGGATGAGAGGGAGAGAGAGAGAGAGAGAGAGAGAGAGAGAGAGAGAGAGAGAGACTTTATCACCAGCCATTCCTCTTCCTACCCGCATATACGTGTACCGTACGCGTCTACGTAGCGCGATCGCGATCTTGGCGATTGGAATAGTCGCCGCCTGCCGAAAACTCGCTCGCGTGACCCCGGATGACATATCGGGGAATCGATGATCGCCGGAATGGACGAGAGAAATAGGAAACGCGCGGAAAGGTTACGAGTGGACTCGAAGCTTTCGATCACAGGGAACGTAAAGCTACCTACTACGTTGCTTACTTCTCGAACGTCTGCTCGGAGTTTTGCCATATGACGCGAGCGATCGAGCAAGCTCGCTCACGAGGGGCTGGTAACGATGGCGCAGGGGACGCGTTGTTGCCTCTGCGACATGCGGTACCGCCGTATAGACAGAGACCGAACAATTTGTATTAAAATGAGCACGCTACCCTCGCAACGGCGCACGATTTTATAAAAACGAAGAAGCCCCGGTACCAGCAGCCAGACGAACGAATACGAATCGCGATCGCCCCTGTTTATCCGTCTCGCGGAAAAAGGCACCGACTGCATAGGCGTAGCAGGAAGAATCGTTCGAAACGATGCACGGGATGCGAAACCCAACGACGCGAGAGTATTCGTATCGGGTAATGGGTGTTTCGGTCGGACATCGATAAGGTTGGCGTAACGGTGAACAACAGTTACGCGAGATGCTTTGATCTATCGTGACACGCGTGAAATATTTCGCTCCGAAGCAGGCATGCGCGAGGAAAAGCGATTACGAGCGATGGCTGGCGACTCGCGCGAATCGTTTATACCCCCGCGAGAAAAGCGGAACGCGATACGAAAGGATTGGTCCGGTTTCAGCGACGCTGCTCCTTTGCTCGCTCTCGCTTCTCGATCCATCGAGATCGGACTCATCGAGGTATGCTTGCCCCCCGTGGTTCGCTTCCATCAAAAATCCAGATCTGGTTGGTGACGACGACGACGACGACGACGACCAGTTGGTTGTCAACCGGACATGTTAAACGAGTACGGGTTCCTTGTTAAAGATAGAAGAGAAAGAGTCGAAACGCGATGCGCGCGTGTACGCGCGATCAACGACGGTGATCAATCACCTTCAAACTGTGCTCGTACAATGCGTGTCGTGCCACCAGAATCTGGCCGCTCGAGAGAGCTATTGTTGCCACCCACGTTGTCTCTCGACTTCTGCTTACCGCTAACCACGACTGTCTCGTTTGCCGAAACCCTAAAAGATCGAATACTCCCGATTGTTACCCCGTCCCTCCGATCCTTCGCAATCTCTTTCCTTTCCTCCCTCTTACGATCCGACTCCAGGCAATAAGGCATACGATGCTTTTGAACGATTTTCGCAATCGCGACCAGCACGACCGTCGTAAATCGCGTTCGCGTGACCGATCGAAAATCAAAAGTTGGAATAAACTGGTATAAATACGTGGGAAATGCTCCCGCGAGAGTCACCCTTCACCCTAACGCGACTTTGCTGGCTAGAGGTTATCCTTGCCAGAGTCGAGAACCGAGCATCGGCAATCGAATTTTCCAGATTTCGCGACTGCTCGACTCGCGGAACGAAACGAACGACCGTCGTAAAATCGGGAACGGATACGCGTTATCGGATCGATTCGATCCACGAGGAAATATCGTTTATACGCTAACCATCCCTGTCGGGGAGGAAGCAGCGATCCGAGGATAAGACAGACGCGTCGTCTCGTGCAATGGCGCGTCTACGAACAGACGTTGCAGACGCCGATGTCGAAATATTTCGGCTCTGCGTAATTTCTCGCGATAAGCGACCGACCGAAAGCTGTGTCCCTGCCCGAGTCGAATCGGCCGAATGTCTGGTTTAGTTTAAAACCAGATCTTGTACGTTGATTTTCTCGAGAGCAACATTGTCCGTCGGCTAGGAAGAAGAAGAGTACAGACACGTGCCACTTATTCACCGCGTTATCGTGCAACTCGTGACTGGCTATAGATACCAGAAGCTGAACACTCGAGTATATATACGTACTACGCGTCGAGACGATTTTCGGCTGCGTATACGCGCCTTTATCTCGATCGTTAGGCTCCTCGACTTTTCAAACGATCCGCGGAGATCTTTCAACGTTCCGCGATACGCAAACGGCGTCGATACGTAAACGTGCATCTGCATTCGCTTCGATATCTTCCACTTTCGCCCCAGGTTCCACGAATTAGCCCCCCCGTTCGCTATCGGGCAATGTATCGGGCAGAAGAATTCGAAATATCATCGTAATGGAATGGGAAAAAATCGATGGTATCTCGCGACAGCGAAGGAGCAGGAGAGAGAGAGAGAGAGAGAGAGAAATCGCGATATTATTGGAACCATGCGACGATACGAAACGTGAAGCGGTAGAAAGCGGTATAAAGACAGGGAAGAAGCAATGTTAGCGCAGCACGGTCGAGCAGGGACGGCCCATCATGCGTGGGACACCGTGTAAAAATGAGTTGTGTCAACGTGCGCCTCCGAGCCCCCCCGCACAGTTGCCACCAGGTGGTCAAGTTGTTTTATAATGCGTGCCTCCTATCGCACGGACTTGCATACGCGTACAGCCAACCGATCGACCAATCTTATTCGTATCTCAACCTCGACGAACCAAATTCCCATGGGGAAACGCGCGTATGCCGTGTACTCTTTCTCATGGATGCTAGAATCGATTCGAAATGATTAGCGATAATGTCAAGGGGGTCCGCAAGGCACGTCCATGATGAGTCCGTGACTGGCGTACCTTCTGTACGCCGACGTGGCTAAGTTGCTCCAGTACGCCGATACGTAACCACGAATCCACCTAATTGAAGTAACCACAAGGCGCAACGCGCTACGGCAATGCGATCGAGCAAAGGTAGAAAGATCTGTCGTAAGTGCTGGCGGCAGAGGCAGAGACAAAGACGGAGAGAATGGGACGACGAGCTGGCAGAGAGAAAGGAAACGAAAAAGAAACACGATGGACCAAATGGAGGAAAGTCTGCGAGATTCACGATGGAAGAAGAACGACCACGTTGGTATACGTCGACCAACGAGATATCCTTCCCGTTCGATCCACGAATCGATATTTCCCGCTTCTCCCACTACCCATGTCCATTATTTCCGTTTACGCGTACCGCTCGGAGGATATCCTTGGATATTAAGAAAGTAAGATACGAACGACGATATCGAAACGGAAAATAGATAAAATACTGCAAATTCGAGGATACAAAACTCACGGGAACGCACCTTTTTATGCATAGTATAAATATATTTATATGAATATTTCATAATGCGATTGCGTCTACATATCGTGACACGTATAATGCTAATAAATGCCACCTCTTAACTGGATACAGAATGTAAAAGTCGATCCATGATTTTCTCTATGATCCTCGCTCGCGCGCACTCTTCTACACGCTACGCGATCTATCGAATTTTTCAATGATCCCGGATCGCAGGAAAACCAGTATTTCAACGATTCTCCATAAATATGTATCCAGCTCGATGTATCCTTAAGAAGTTCGTGAAAAGAAGAAAATACATTTTCGTTTGTCGAATAATCCAATGCTCGAAATAAATAATACGTAATCGGAGAACAATCGTTTGTAATCGTTTGTTTCTTCAGCGAAAGTGATAATTGCTTTTAATCTCGTATAGCGGATCTTACAGTACGACCAACATTACTAGCGAATTCATTCGTTAAAATCTTATAAAATATAAACGTCTGTTATTATCGTTCCCTTCTCCATCGTTCTAATACATCGTTGTTAGCGGGTATTTGTCACGAATGCTGATATGTACAAAATTAGACACGAAAAGTTTTGCCGAAACAAACGCGCTGTTATGAATACATCTTGCACGATATAGCTGCCGCTTAAACTTTCGAAAATGTAGAAAAAGTACCTTCCAAGATACGCGTAACGTTATTCGAAAAAAAAAGTAAAAAGAGAACAAATTTTAAATAAAAATGGTGAGAAAAGATAAGAAAAGAAAAAAGACAAATAACGTTTCGCTTGCTTCTGTGTCTCATACTTGATCAGAGGTGTCTAAATGACATACGACGTGTTATAAGTGTATACATTCATTGTGAAATCTCTAATCTAGATCTTACTAGAAACGTGTAGTTCGTTCGTTCCTTCGTTCGATATACCGAAAACGTACACTTTGATTTCTTTTACCCAAAATCTTTGATCTTTTATATACTCGAAGAAATGCTTTCTCCTGTTATTACGACTCGTTTCATCGATAAGAATATATATATATATATATA
>NW_016909129.1:418353-427225 GCF_001483705.2 Eufriesea mexicana
AAAAAAAAAAAAAAGTCTTTAACGACACAGATCTTTCGAAGAAAGTTAATAGAACGATATTTACGATTCTTAGAAATTTTTAAAGCAAAGCTTAAATAATCGAAAAATCTTTGTGCAATGTATATTACAAAGTAAACTTAATTTTATTAAATTCAAAATTCTCGTGGAGCCAATCAAAATTTTTGATCAAAATCTCACGTTGCGTGGAATGTGGTCGACGTTATAATACGATAATTACAAAAAAATTCGAGTGAAATTGTCGCGCTGTGATATTAGCGGCTGTTAATTTATTTTAAAAGATTAATATTTCTTTTTCGAAAAGGAACCGTATACGCACAGTTTCGAATCTTCTAACGGTGCTTTATACTACGCATGAAATTTGCCGCTCGTTATTGTTACGTATATCTTCGTTTCCCTTCTTTATACGTATCTTTTTCAAAACTGACATTTCCTTTACAAGAGCGTACACTTTCTCTTCTTTACTGGTTCTGGTGGTTCTAACGCAGCTAAAATGGCTTCGTCGAATACATTTTTCAAACCTTTCTGCAACATTTAAAACTCTGCGTTATTATCGAAAAACTGTAATGTCAAAAAAATCTGCGTGCGATTTCTTTCAATAGATATAATTACCTGCGTGAGTGCACTACATTCTACATATTTTACCGCTTTTAATTCTTTGGCAAGCTTTTCTCCTTGCTCCGCTGATATCGGTTTTTGCTTATTTTTTGCCAATTTTTCAATAGTGGCAACATCATCTCTCAAATCAATCTGTGTACCGACCAACAAAAACGGAGTTCTTGGACAGTGATGCGTTATTTCAGGTACCCACTAAAATAAAACATAAGTATAATCCATATTTCCCTTCTTTCTTGTAGAATAAACTTTACTTCCGTAATTATTCCAAGGTATCAATACTACATGTTCCAAAATTCAATTAAATATAACCTTCTCTTTAACATTTTCAAAAGATGATGGCGATACTACAGAAAAGCAAACGAGAAATACATCTGTTTGTGGATAACTTAGAGGTCTCAGTCTATCGTAATCCTCCTGACCTGTAACAAAAAAATGATATTTATTAATATTTTGCATTTTATGCTCGTTGAAATGCATAAACATTATTAGGTATTTACCAGCAGTGTCGAATAATCCCAATGTATACGGATCACCACCGATCATTACAGTGACCGCATAGTTGTCAAATACTGTAGGCACGTATTCAGATGGAAATTTGTTGGTTGTATACGAAATTAAGAGACATGTTTTACCCACAGCTCCGTCTCCTACTACGACACATTTTATTGTCTGCATACTGATATTTCTTGTATTATCTAAAACAGCTGCATGAAATATGTATTTACAATTAATATCGCACAATGTTATGTTCAATATGTCAATATGACTTTATTAATGATAAATAAAATACAAGTCACTGTTAAAATCCTTTAATATGTTGTAAATGATTCATACATTGATTCACGTTTTTTATATTTTACGTTATATACAAATTTTATGCAGTAAATATACGAATTTAATGCAATCTTCCTGATGAATCATATACAAAGTCGGTGTGTCCTTAACCTTCAAATATGTAACCGAATTCTTCTAGTATAAATAACAAATCATTTAAAATTACTTTACTAGTCTTCGCAATACTGGCAATTATTTTCTATATTTATTTCAAATTTCGTATGGTATCGTTTATTTCTAAAAGAAAAGCGTGCAGATTTATTGAACATGGAAATAACGATTACCTACAATTGTACGTCCGTCATTAAAGGTTAAAATCGTAGCTCATAATCTTAAAATGCAATAAACGATTATATTCGGGATATGTTGAAAAGAAATGGAAGAGTGTAAAAACAACATTTAACACTCTGACACCATTAATCGCAATATATTCTACCGCACTTTATATTTATCGGGAAATGTACATTTCTCCCGACGAACATATACCTCTCACACACGTTTGAAACCCAATATGCGTGACAACGAATTCCATAAAAAGTACGTACCAAAAAGTAACATTTAGAATAGCAAAAAATTTTCAATAATACAACTATTAGCATCATTTCTTGTGATAAAGTTTAAAAACATTAGCAATCGTGAAACAATATTAGAACTACGAAAACTCTTTTTACCTACTGAAATATTTAGCAGCAATAACAAGCTTGTGTGATTATAATTTGTTACTTTATTTCCTTCATTTTTTTATTTTAAGAAATGTTCAAATTACAATCAATAATAAAAACAACCATTGTATTTCTACTTTACTTAAATATAAGAGTATTATAAATGGTAAATATAACAATTTCATATATAAACATTGAAAATCAAAATAAATACAAAATAATTATCACTTTTTACTAATATAAAAATACATTAAAATTTATCCCCTGTATAGAAATTTACAATTCTCTTATTTCTTAAGGACGTACGTAGTTTCGTTATTATATTTACTGTGCGCTACTAGAGTTACTTATTATCTTGCTTCAGGTTTAGAGAATGGTTGCAACGAACCGGGTTGTACCCACGACAAACCGAGTGCTTTGTTTTCTTCTTCTTCCTACATTGCACCACGTTACAAGATAGCAATTAATAAGAAGAAAAATGAAAATGTTAAAATTTTTAGACTTTCACGACACTTGTTAACGCTTGATATTTCTAGTATTAAGCTATGTACAATAGCAATTGTATCCTGCTTTTCATTAGCATTGCATAGCCTTATCAATTATCAAATACCACACAAAGACTGTAGAGTCTACAGTCTATAGCTGGTTGCACCAAGCTTGCACTAGGAAGCAATATCAAGCACTAACAAGTATAACATTCAAGTTTCTTCAATGCTTAAATAACATTTACTTGTATGTTTTTATACCTTGGGCTCATAAATTTCTCTCTTAACGGGGTTGTGAAGCTCATTAACATATGGACTAAAAGTAATATAGTGAGGATCATCCACAGTGGGTAAACTATAAACATTGTTTAAACTTTCTCTCACACATTTTTTTACACGATCTCGAAATAGCTCGAAATTGTTTTCTAATCTGTAAAATAAATATAATATGTACACGAAATAAATATTGATTTATAAATATAACACACAATGATTAAATACTTGTTTTCGGATACTTACAAATTAGATGCTTCGTGATTTACAGAATTCATTTTAGTATCTACTTTCGTGAGGATTTTGGTTATAAATTGTATCAGTTGCCAAATTCTATTACTTTTTCTCCATTCTGGAAAACCCCACGATGTATAAAGCTCTCCAGTTTCAGGATCAATCAAAGGATGAAAAACTGGAGTTTGAAATATGACTTTCTATAATTTGTTCAAAATACAATTACAATTTTAGAAATATAATTAAAATGTTTCATAATTAAAATATTACACATCAGGAAATAAAATCTTACAGGGCATGATCCATCTGGAAAATTTTGTGGTAGCGTAATATTAAATCTGAAAATTCCACCTTGATATATACCTTGCCGGACAAATTGTACACCAAACCATACTATCACAAAAATAAATTGATTATAACTTAATAAATGTCCATTGAAAACATGTGTATAAGGAAATGTGGCAAACAATAAATCATGCACATATTTACATGTAAACCATTATATAAGACCAAGTCAGGATAAGCAAGACCTAAGAATCAATTTATGTTTGACTTCAATAACTTGAATGCAATTTTTCTCATTCATAAGATGCATCGAAAAGAAAAATTAATCTTTGGTTATTTATATTACTTACACAAGGAACTTTGAGCAGATGGTATGACATAAACACCCTTTAGATCTTGTGAACATAACATGTTGCTGTTTCAAGAAAGAAATAAACGGCAGATATTTATTCGCTCCAGATATTTGTATTGTGATATATATTTACAAAATTAACTTACTATTCTGATAATATATTGTACTCCTGTAAATAAATTGCATATTCTTTATTTGTTTGTGATACAGTTGGCCTGTCAATCATTTTCACCGACATACTCAATTGTGAATCTCCATTTGTGTTCACAGGCAATAATTTCCTGAATGAACCTTGTCTCTTTAGATTATCATCTTTATTGATATCATCCTAATATCATTGAAAATTAGCTATTACTTTCATACCCTTTCATCTATTTTCTAGAAAACATTTAATTACTCTCTTCCTTTGTTTATTACCTTTGTTCCTGACATACTGATCTTACTAAATAAAAGACAGAGAGTATATTATACTCTCAAGTATAATCGATAATAAGAAATTTAAATAATGAAGATATGTCCCATGATTCCACAAATTTTAACAGATAACTGGCTACTTCTTAACATTTGTTATACATTTTCATTCAATCATCTTCTCCGTAGTGCTCCATCTTTCGTAAAATATGAACAACCACAGATAAAAGATCACATAGATTTTACACTCGATATGTATATCATTTTGCATCACATAATTTTATGGATTTAGAAATTTCTTAATACCTTTGTGACATTTTTAACTGTTCTGATTTTCTAAAGATCACATGATAACCATTCTTTTGGAATTTTTATTTACAGTGTAAATCATTATCCTAATATGAAAAATATAAACGCAAAGTATTAAAAATATAGACTTACTTATCGTTTTATACTAATTTTTTCTTCTTTTCTTTTTTTTTTTTTAAATAATTAAACACGTTATTTTATCTATAGTTTGAAAAATAAAATATAATAATTTTTCTACATTATAATAACAGAATATTCTCATCGTTAACAGCTCGAATACTGACAAGGAGAGTGCAAGTCCTTCGGTCATCAAAAAATATTTCACCAATTTGATTGTAACTTGATTGTAAAATTATACTGCTTTTTAATAATTATTTAATAAAAGTTTTTTTTATTTATTAACTACTTAATAACGACATTGGTAGTTTTATTTCCTAAAATTATAATAATTATTTTTATTTATTTTATATCATTTTTACATTTACATCTGCTTTATCGGTTGCGGAAAATAATTATAATTCTTAAACTTATGGCTGTAAATTGTAGAGGGCGTAACAAAACCTCGGATTCTTTTTCAAAATTGATGTTTTCAGTACGCGTATATATACCTTAGTGTTCTGCAAGGTATTAAATTTATACTCGTATCATATTTGTGGAATAACGTTTAAGAACGATAAAAGTTAATAAATATTGATAAGAGTTTCGTGTGAATAAGCATAATTTCATGAAAACGATTTGAAGATATTTATATAAAAACAATTGAAAATTATTGGTTGGTGACACAATTATATAACAAAAGGGATACTAAACAGAAAACAATTATTTTGTTATATCTCCGAAGTAACAAAGTTTTCCCATAGATAATGGTACTATTGATGAGAACAATTGGACACTATTCTTTGTTTACTTAACGTGACCTGTGTGTGCATACATTTCTATTAATGCACACAAGTAAATCTTTCGTTAAGGTTGTAACAGTCGATAAAGAGGAACTCGGAAAGGAAGTGAAGAAAAATTTGCGACAAATAATACAAGTAGCGCCGATAGGTTCTCCACAATCTCTTAAAAAATTTAGCTTTCCGTCTTCATAACGTATATACACTCTGATTAACATTGAAGTCTGACAACTGTCAAATGACAAATCTGCTTTAAATACTACGTTTCAGATATTGAAATGGCAGCAGAGATAAAGCCCGCACCGGGAGTAAATCACGATAAATTCAGCACAAGCCGAAAACCTATACTTTTATCAAAATTAGAAGGATGCAATGATGATGTTAATGCGGCTATTATTATACCGCGGGAAGATGGTGTAATTAGTGTTTGCGATGACAGGTAGATAAGTGTTATATATTGCTTTAATAATAAAATACAGTTTTTAAATCATTACTATCCCATAACCATTTTTTTTTGTTTAACAATTCTTACTTTGAAGGAATATCTCTTACAGGTCTGTTAGAGTTTGGTTGAAACGGGATTCTGGCCAATATTGGCCAAGTGTCTGTCAATATATGTCTGCTGGTGCAACTTCAATGCATTTTTGCCCAGAGACTAAACAGTTATTTGTTGGTCTGGAAAATGGAATTATAAATGTGTGTATTGAAATCATTTCTTTTAGAATACTGTTAGTATTTTCTTTATTCTAGGATGTATATATTAGGTATTATTTTTAGGAATTCATATTAAAGCATGACTATAATATAATGATTGCTATGCGTGAATATACTGCGCACCAAGCAAGGGTTACTGGTATTATATTTGCCCCAAATTGCGAATGGATTTTAAGCATAGGTCGAGACAAAATGTTTCAGTTACATTGTTCAGAAACAGGACAAAAGTTAGGATCATATCAAACAGATGCATGGTACACTGCTTTGCAGTATCCTTTTTGTGAAAAATAATTTCTTACAGATTTTTCATTCGTTCAAAATATATATTTCATTTAAATTTTATTTAAAGTTAAACAAATTTCCTTAACTTGCTCAGATTTGATGCACAATCGAAACATGCTTTCGTTGGTGATTATTCTGGACAAATAGCCATGTTGAAATTAGATACTAACGGTGTCACATTAATTACTACATTAAAAGCACATACAGGAAGCATTCATACATTAGCATGGGATTCAGAGAAGCAACTTTTATTTTCTGGAAGTTTTGATCAAAGTATTGTAGTATGGGATATTGGTGGCCGGCAGGGAACAGCATATGAACTACAAGGACATCAGTAAGTTGCTCAGCCTACTATGAACTTCTTCCCAAATGAATTTTCATTCTACAGCTTTGCATATAATTTTATAGCAACAAAGTAACTGCACTATGTTATGCAAGTGCAGAACGCGTATTATTATCTGGAGGAGAAGATGGTGTAATAGTGTGTTGGGATATGGCTGCATATAGAAAAGAGACTGCAACATGGGTAGAATCTGATACATGCCAAGTGTGTAATTATGAAATAACAACTAATTATTTTGCATAAAGCAACAATGTTTCATTGTTGTGCGCGCGCGCGCGCGCGCGCGTGTGTATGTATGTGTGTGTGTGTGTGTGGGGGTGTATATGTATATATAAATATTGTGCTAAATTTAGGCTTGTGGAAGACCATTTTTTTGGAATATTAAAGTTATGATGGATCAACGACAATTAGGTTTGAGGCAACACCATTGCCGTCATTGTGGTCGTGCATTATGTGCACGATGTACGTCGAAACGAATACCAATACCAGCAATGGGTTTTGAATTTGAAGTTAGAGTGTGTGATCAATGTCATATTCAACTTAAAGCTGCAAAGTAAGTAGATGTAGTAGAATTAATCTCATTACAAGATAAAACAAAGTGACTGAATATTTTTTCATATTACGTATGTATTATGTAGCCAAACATCTTTAGCGTCGTTCCACGACGCAAAGCATAATGTTGTTGGAATGGATCTTGATGCTCCTAGACGAAGATTACTAACTATTGGTCAAGATCGTCTTATTAAGATTTGGGATATTTCTGCACTTCTTCAGTGAACTTCCAAATATGTTTATTTACAAATAACGAAACTAATCAAATCGTAAGGTATAAGAGAAAAATACTGTCATATTTCGATGTAAAAGTATAATGTCCAGAGCCTATTTTTACGATCATGAAATCATTTCGAAATCCGTTTATTTGATCACAATCAACTAGGTTTTTATATATTACGATTTGCTTCTTGTATAAGGAAATTTTGAATTAAAGTATTCTACAACACTGGTATAGGATACTTACAAAAGTAAAAAAAGAAACAACACATACATACACAAGCGCGCGCGCGCGCGCACACACACACACACACACACACACACACACACTTGCAAGTACTTTTCTAGCAGAGAAAAAGTAACTCGATAACTTATTCAACAAATGGTAGAAAATAGTATATTTTTTAATCTTTCTTATTTAGTGCAATCATATTTACGAACGACCAAAGTATGAATTAATAGATTACATCGGAATTTTTGATCGAATACGTTATCAGTGTGTTATAACGAACCATTACCTTGAGTCAGAATAAATACGAAATGATAATCTTATAGATTTCATTACGCATTTAATGCAGTAGCTACGAATAAATTATTTTTTCTACAAATAAACAAAATATGATTATTAAAAAATGCATTACATTACGTGATGTTATACAAAATTTTACGTTTTGAAGTAATTAAATTAGAGTGAATTGCATTTTTATCAAAATGATAAATAATTAGAAACTTTTAATATTTTTCGGCCTATAAAAAAACATTTATTACTTTTTTTTGTAATACTTAATTAACGAGCCATATTAATTTTTTCATTCCTATATGTATTTTAAAATTATATTAATATTGTAAATGATTTCATGTACAGGTATAACAATTTTGGGAAATTGCTCTAAACTGCCTATTAGTTAAAACAATAGTAATTTGTCGAAACATTGACTACAATTGTGTCGATGTTGCTCCTAGTTGTTCTTTTTCTTGCATTCGTAATTATTTATATTATAGCTTTTCACGATTAATCGTGAAACATTTTCTTTTTTTCAAGAGCTGATTTATTACTAGATACCCAGCTTATTTCTATGTAGGTACTTGTTATGCAAAAATAGGATTTATAAAATTCTATCGAATGATGCGATCGAAGTTATAATTACGTTACTATTTCTACAGGCAAAGCACGTAAAATCGTGGAAAAATTTCAATACTAGCATTAGTTTCTAACAGCAAAGCATATTATTCATAGTTTATTTAATTTGTATAATTCAATTTGTTTAACTTAATTTGCGCCCGTAATTATCCAATAATTCTATTGAATAATAGCATGCATATCTTGTACCTGAATGCACTTGCAATTTTCATCATTGGATTAAGATACTAAAGATTACTCATTT
>NW_016909129.1:427393-444410 GCF_001483705.2 Eufriesea mexicana
TTCCCTACAATGACAAATGCAGTTGTGAAGAGAGAAATTACATTTATTATCGGAGCACGTTGAATCTATATATGAATGCAATCTAAGCATATATATATTGGATTCGTCTTTTCTTTTAATACAGTTACGCTGTATATTTTTTAAAGCATTTATACAGTCATAAATAAAGTCATAGTGACATTAATATTTTCTACAATGTTAACTACTGTTAACTCACGAAATCTAACTGTTCTTGAATTAATTTTCGTGTACTATGCGAAAAAATATACTTTCCTACTACACGATCAGCAATTATTATGCAATACACGAGCCATGTGTTGATCATTTTAAACATACATGTATATATCTATTAAGAAGCAATACTCCAAATGTAGTTGTAGAATCTATCATTGCTTCGTTACATCGAATGATAGGAAGTTTTTGAGTTTAGAATATAATTTACAGTATTCGGTGTGTTCCATCGTATATCAAAAGGAATCGATCGATTAACTAATTTATGCGTAATCAAAATCAAAATTGTTTTTATCGTGTGCTTAGCAATAAATTTGCCATTGCTGTTAAGATATGCATCATCAGTAACTACTTAACATTTTATTATAATTTTAGTACAGAATTGTTTGACATACTCGTGAAACATAAATCATTGGTACATATAAACGCATCATTCTTGTTGCGAGAGAAAGGTCGTATTTTCCAGATAGAGACACTTTTATGAAACTGTTAATTTGCAACGTGCATAGTATCGTCGATGTTATTATTATTGCAGAAGTTTTCAGTACTTTACACATTAACGTATATGTTAAAAATTATAGATATTGCAATATATGTATGTATAACATTCATGTAAAATTCGTATGAAATGAAAATATATTTTCAATGTAAACGATTCGTTTGTCCATGTATCGTGTGCATAACGTATTATTCGAATGAATAAGTAGATAGATAAAACAAAAAAGGAAATGCGTATTTGATAATTTTTGCCATCTCGAATCGATTTTGGCGCCATCCACTGCTGAGGTTATATAGAGGGAACACGCTTCTCGATCGGTAAGAAGATGATTCGATGAAGAGTAAAGAAAATCATAGTCGGCATCGAATCATAACGCAACAGGTTGGCAAGTATGTATATGTATACATGCATGGGTTCACATTATAGCGAATGACGTCACGATCGAGACAAAATAAAGGAAGAATCGAAGAACATACGAAGATCTTTGAAGTTAAATTAAATGTTAAAGAATTGTCGAAAAACCGATTCGATGGTAGAGTAGAGTGACTAGTAACGTATGGCGATTGGTGGGGTGTCTCATAGCCGAAGTCGAAGCCGAAGCCGATCGTGGTTTAGCGGAAGGTAGTTTTTCCACCTCTTTCAGTTGCTTGCTTCCACCTGGCACACCCGATTCGAACCGAAGCTCCCCGAGTGGACGAGTTAACGTGCCGGTCACCGTCGTGGCCTATTCTCTGAAACAACTATTGTTACTTTTCGTGTCCCATTTTATAGTGCAATCCGTAAGCTTTTCTTTTTTCATGTTCGTCGTCTTTTCTAAGCGCTAAGCTTCGACGAGCTTCTCTAGTCACGTCGGACATGAAAAGCGCGCTTTACATCGCGTTCAAAGTGCAGTGCAGTGCTTCTTAATGGAGTGTGCCGACATCGTGTAGCCACTTTCGTCGTGTTTCTCGTTACTCGCATAAGGTATGTTTGAATTTATTCGTTCCCTCGAGAACGTTTACACGAGATCGACCTCCGTTTATTGCAAGTAAATAATATACGATTCAGAACGACACAATTGTTCGCTGAAAGACGATATCTTGTTGGAAACGAAATTCTGACATCGCTAAGGAATCGCGTCCTTTTTTTTTGTCTTTAGATAAAACGGAAACAATACACGTTATACGTCATTTTATTACCGTATTACTACAACATTTGAAACAGACATTGATATACGTCGAATCTTGGAATATCTAACAAATTTCTATCACCATTTACTCTTCAATAGTCCACGTGCATATAAATTATTTGCCCATAAACGATATACGAAATAGATAAGACTGTTAGAAGGATTAAAAGAAGAATCAAATATCCATGATTCGCGTAATTGGAACTGCTACGCGTACATGTATCGTGAACTTTAAAGCGCGATAATAAGTAAACGAGATAAGACAGATTCGGATAAAAGTAATAATATCTCGTACGCGTTGGATCTTAAAATGTTTACTAAAAGATCGCGTATGTATCCTATTATACGTTCGATACGTTCCATTGTCGATTTGAATCGTTTTCCCCGGTATCGATGAAATATTAAATTCGCGTGTCTTTCCTCGGGATTCGGTTAGTGTAATCAGTGCAAGGAAACATGGGAAACGATGTTAGAAAATAGCTTATTTTCGAGATTTATTGAACGCTTGTTTCCCAGATCAGATAATACTAGGAAAGGAAAAGAAAAAGAAGACTTAAAAAACACGAAAAGAAATAGGATAGCGCGAAGATGCACACGTGGAAAGCGATTGTGACGTAAGGAGCCAAAGCTCAAACGAGCGTGGCGGGTAAACGGGAGGTAGGATTTCAGTGTTGTTGCACTATTAGGAAGTGCGAATCCGAGTTGTGTAAGAAGGTTCGTGGAATCGTTTGATTCACCTCTGCTGCAACGTATTGGAATCGGGAATTTTTTGTTTTCACTAGCTTCGAATAAAATCGTGATGGTTCGGAACGCGCGACGCACAATCGTACGCGTGTCGTTCGATCGCCCATTAAAGTCTCCCGTACCCGTAGGCAGTGCATACGCCGCTGGCCGTTCTCCGGATATTTTCAAAGTCAACGACTGCGACTCCTTTTCGCGCGTTCCATCCTTCAAGTTCAAGGGAGAACGTCGGACCAACTTCTCGCACCTTTTCCTTTATTTATATTCGCGTTCTTTGAGATATATGTATTTTCTTCGATTTTTTATACGCAGAATTGATTTACCACGAACAAAGACGGAAATGAAAGAAAAGAAGAAGAAAAAGTAAGAAACGCCGAACGGTTCGTCGACCCAGGAGTTATTCGTGCGAGTATAATCGAAACAAATTCATCCACGCCTTTTGTCGAACCAAGTCGATACTAGCGACGCGTGAACTGCAATTTTGTTGTATTCAATCGATACTTTTCGTCGAGTTTATAAACTCGAAGGTTCAACTTTCTTCGGCTCGATTTTATTCGATATCATTCTCTATGTACAATGCAATTTGATTCGGTCCGATTGGTTTCCTTTGGTATATCGTATCGTTACGGGGAAAATAAATCGCCAGAGTTGTTCGATAAGAGAAGAAAGATCAATCTCTTGGCGAGAATCCTCGATGGATGTTCTCGAAAGGTGTACGGCTCAGTGGTAGCAGCAGAAACTGCCTAACCCACTTTTGCGAACAGGTTTATGCTTGTGCTGCTTCCACTGTAACGGTGATCAGCCGGACATCATCATCGCACGTTGGAACGATTTTTCTCCGAATAGATTCACGTAAGAGGGTACGAATCTTACCGACATAGACTCTCAGCTGCTATACGGCGACTCGGGTGCAGCCATCCCGTCGTTGGAATTCCCATTTCTCTGCAGACATTCGTGCGTTTCTCGTATTATCTAAAATGTTATCGATAATACGTTGTACGACGTCTAGCCGATATCGTACTCGAGTTGTCTCCCTTTTCGTTCTGCAACACGAGTGCACAAAAACAGAAATAAAAAGAGAACGAGAGAAAGAAGAAAGTTTTGTTTTCTTTCAGGCGGAGTGCCGACAACCACGACTTGAGAGATGGTCATCGTCACGCGGGTAAGTATTATCGCAACAGCTTGTCATTTCACGCATTTTCTTCTCTGTTCTGGTCGATTAGTAAAAATCAATGTATCGAATACGCAAGACCGGGGAAGAAGAAAATTGAACGATGATCTATACGCGGCGTTCACACCATTATATTACCGCTTTCTTCGTCGCGTTCTTCGAAGACGGTCAGTAGGAATCTGTGACAAGTGAAAATGACGGAGATCGACCGTCTCCAGATTCTTTCTTCGCATGAAAAGTCATGCTCGAAGAATACACGGCGATTCTCTTTGCATCGAAGCAACGTTTCAACCTTCCGCTTATCGTTGATTATCCTTATTCCCCTATAAATCGACAGTTAGTCGTGCGAACGAAATTAAGAGTTGACGTATTCATTTAACGATATTCAACCAACACTCGTAGCTTACGTGAATAATTGTCGATGTTCCGACTGTGATCATCTGAAAAAGCCGAACAATTCCCGGATAATTACGAAATTGTACACCTCTCGGTACAACAATACCTTTTTCTATCGTGAATACAAAATCGACCAGTTTACCTTCGATACGCCATATTGTCCGTTGACATTCGTTTAAACACGATATTTCGATGAGAAAAGTCGATCGAAGAAAGATCGCTGTTTCAATCCTTCCGTATCGTCGTTGTTTTCCCTCGTAGGTCCATCCGATACGAGTAGAATGTGTATACCTTGAGTGAAAATCGGGATGCTGCTTCATACGTTCATCGTGATGCGTATTTCTTGTTCGCAAATCGTCTTGCCATCTGACGTTCCCGAAAAAAGATTCGATGCACCACCAATCGGTGGGCGTAGTTGGTGCAGGACAGCGCCACATCGCGAGACGTTGCCGTAACACGAAACGAGACGAATGGTCGGTTAATTAGGCATAGTTAACGGTCCTTCGTCACTTCGTATATGCCCTGAACAGCGGCTTAGCATTTCGCGCGAGCAAACCAGCCGTCGTATAACGGGACGCGAATCGTTTTACCGGACACGCGTTTGTACCCTCGATCGTATTCTATTCCTTCCCTGTGCCCGAGCACGCACGCGCCCGTCACTCATACGTGGTCATCTATATATCTTACCATCCGCTGTAACTCGACTTTGTCGATCGACCCTTCTCCGATCGAGAATCAACGTTTCGCGACTTCAGGGTGTCGGGGTACCGTAATCGCGAAAGAAAACGATGTTCGAAAATTTTCCGCCGTACGATTACAAGAGTTACGCGATTACAAGCTGTTTGCAGGATATCAGAAGAAACGCGATTCAAAGTTTTTTGTAGTCATAGACAGCCGAAAGTAAAATCGGCTGGCAAAAGAGGAGTTAAATTGAACGAAGGTTCGTTTCGAGGTAACGAATGGACAAGCTCTTCCGACAATCGGAACGTATACGAATATCAGGCACAGTCTGTGCGTTCATATAGATGTATGTATCTGTAGAGCATGGGCTAGTTTAGAGGTTCTCAAATTTTCTTTCATCCCAGTACGCACGTAGTTTTGCGACTATACTGCGTTCTATACCGGACCATTGCGTTGTCCGAACATGGACGAATCGCTCTGACGAAACGAGCTGTAAATCGCACGTTTTCGAGGGATAACGTGGCTCTGCTGTACCGCAGTTGCATGTAACACGAAATTAACGTTCTCTCGGTATCGGGAGAAGAAGTCACGGTTTGAGAATGGCTGCGCGATGCCCGTATAAACGCACCAAAACGGATGCATGGATGCGCGGAGGGCAGCCACGGACCAGCGATGCAAACGGTTACACGCGGAACTGTATAAGCGCATAAGTCTCGTGGAAATTTGGCGCACGTTAACCAATGAGTCCGACCGATATTTGTTCGATAGTTTTCGTTCGAACAAACGCCGATATAATGAAAGAATCGGAAAGAGCTTTGCCAGCCGACACGTTTAATGAGTTTACTTGACGGGAATCGACATAGTAGTACAGCTCGCCAAGACTTGTCGTTCGCTGGACTATATAAAATGAAAGCTCAAAGGGCGATCGATCACGTCGTGCTGTGCATAAAACCGTGTCACCGGAAGCCGGAATAATACCTACCCGTTTGCTTGCCTAATTACATTATGGTATCGAACGAATCAGCGGCAGAAACGTTCAGGTTCAAAACGAACGAGGACTTTGATGCGCCTCGATCTAATCGATCCATCGTAAAAACTAGTGCTCGTGGTACGAGCCACGAATTCTCATAGTAAGTTTCGGATGTCACGATTACGTTTAGATCGAGCTTGTTTAAATATCAACCGCGTAAAGAAATTCATGATCTCTCTCGGCTTTAGTTTTTCCTTCTATCGTGCAGTGGTTGCGCTACTACGACTAGAAAAATTTGACTGTCAGAAACGAACTTTTACTCGGTGCTTTTATTGTCTTTATTCGTACTGTTAACATTTGACTATGTTGCGCGCGACGTTTTCAGCCGCTCGAAACTCGATCCTTCGCAATCACGAATGCTAATACAGATTTAACCATAAAGCGAAGAATAAGAGGAAAAGGAGAGAGAAAAAGAAAACGGCACGTTCGTTGATGACATTTATTGGATATTATTTGAAAGTTCGCGCGTAAGCGTCATTATATTCGCGACCAGTCCAAAATAAAAGACATAAATTACTGATAAAAGAAATTACTTTGCAGGGAGATTACATATGGATCGAACCAATCTCAGGGAGAGAATTTGACGTTGCGATCGGAGCACGAGTAATTTCTGCAGAAGGTAGACGTATTCAAGTGAAAGACGACGATAACAAGGTAATCGTTACCTACTTTCCGCGTCTACCGAATTTCTCAACTCATTAAAAAGTTCTTGCTCGTTTCTATTGTTCATCGACAAATTTACATGCAAATATACGACACCGATAATTAAGAAAATACTGATTACGTTTTAGTAATAAACACTAAAATTTCCAGGAACAATGGCTAACTCCGGAAAGGCGAATAAAGGCGATGCATGCCACTTCTGTGCAAGGTGTAGAAGATATGATCAGCTTAGGAGACCTCCATGAAGCGGGCATTCTAAGGAATTTGTTGATCCGCTACAACGAGAATCTCATATACGTAAGCGATCCTGATTCTGCGGTAGCATCCTCGAGCTGTATAGCTGTTATACCCAAACGGTCGTAATATCTTAAGCTATCGCTTTTTGCACAGACCTACACGGGTTCCATTCTAGTGGCTGTGAATCCGTATCAGATATTGCCTATTTATACCGCGGAACAAATCAAACTGTACAAGGATCGCAAAATCGGAGAGCTGCCACCACATATATTCGCCATCGGAGACAATAGTTACGCGCATATGAATCGATATGGTCAAGATCAGTGCATAGTGATCAGGTATTGATCTCGCAGCTTTCTTCTTCACCGTTAAATACTTCGGGCGGCTCTCTTCTTTTCCTATACTTTTCTATCTAGAAATGGTTTGTCATATCCACGAATATTTGTGTCTTAGCGGCGAAAGCGGAGCCGGCAAAACGGAAAGTACGAAACTAATTTTGCAATATTTGGCAGCGATTAGCGGCAAGCATTCTTGGATCGAACAGCAAATTTTGGAAGCGAATCCCATCTTGGAAGGTAAGCCATTCTCAAATGTTAAACAAAGATTAATGTTATTAACCCGATGCTTTCGCTTCATAGCATTCGGTAATGCTAAAACCGTACGAAACGACAATTCGTCTCGTTTTGGAAAGTATATCGACATTCACTTCAACGAACAAGGGGTAATAGAAGGAGCGAAAATCGAGCAATACTTGCTGGAGAAATCGCGTATAGTCTCGCAAAGTCTGGACGAGCGAAATTATCATGTATTTTATTGTATGCTGGCTGGTCTATCGAAAGAAGAGAAGCAAAAGTTGGAACTGGAAGATGCCTCTTCGTACAAATATTTAACAGGGGTAACGTTTTAATTACATTCATGTAAGCAAAACAATTGCGTTATCCAATTTGTCGTTGGTCGTTTCCGCTGCTCAGGGAGGTAGTATCACGTGCGAAGGTCGAGACGACGCTGCAGAGTTTGCCGACATCAGATCAGCAATGAAGGTTCTGTTGTTTTCCGACGCAGAGATATGGGAGATACTTAAGTTGCTTGCTGCCCTATTACACATGGGAAATGTCAAGTATAGAGCTACTGTCGTAGGTAAGCCTCATTATTCAAGCCTCATTATTCAAGCCTCATTATTTCTACTAGTACAAATGCACATTTACCCTTTCAGATAATTTGGACGCTACTGAAATTCCAGAACAAACAAACGTTCAGAGGGTAGCGCATCTGCTGGGCGTACCTGTTCAGTCTTTGATTGATGCTCTTACCCGCAAAACGATATTCGCTCACGGTGAGACTGTTGTAAGTAAGGAATAATTCGCGTTACGTTCCGATATACAGGACGATAAACACGAAATGTTACTGCGGTAATCAGAGAAAAATATTTCTCAACTAATCTAAATCGTAATGTGTGCGCAGGTTTCCACGTTGTCCAGGGATCAATCGGTGGATATCAGAGATGCGTTCGTTAAGGGTATATACGGACGTTTGTTCGTGCATATCGTGAAAAAGATAAACGAAGCAATTTATAGGCCCAAGAATACATCAAGAAGCGCTATCGGTGTATTGGATATATTCGGCTTTGAAAATTTCAGTCACAATAGTTTTGAACAATTTTGCATCAATTATGCCAACGAAAATCTACAACAATTTTTCGTACAACATATATTTAAGCTCGAACAAGAAGAATACAATCACGAAGGTATTAACTGGCAGCACATCGAGTTCGTCGACAATCAAGATGCACTCGATTTAATAGCTATCAAACAGCTGAATATCATGGCTTTAATCGATGAAGAATCAAAATTTCCCAAAGGCACGGACCAAACCATGTTAGCTAAGATACACAAAACTCATGGAACCCATCGAAATTATTTGAAACCAAAATCAGATATCAATACCTCTTTCGGCTTAAATCACTTCGCCGGTGTCGTGTTCTATGATACTAGGAGCTTTCTCGAGAAGAACAGAGATACGTTCAGTGCTGATTTGTTGCAACTAATTCATATATCATCGAACAAGTTTCTCCAAGCATGTTTCGCCGAGGATATAGGTATGGGATCGGAAACCAGAAAAAGAGCACCTACATTGTCCACTCAGTTCAAAAAGTCATTAGATTCTCTAATGAAAACGTTGTGCAGTTGTCAGCCTTTTTTCATCAGGTGCATAAAACCGAATGAATACAAGAAACCGATGATGTTTGACAGAGGTCTCTGCTGTCGACAATTGAGATACTCCGGAATGATGGAAACGATTCGAATTCGTAGAGCAGGTTATCCGATTAGACACTCCTTTCCGGAATTTGTTGAAAGATATCGATTTCTGATTCCCGGTATACCTCCAGCACATAAAGTCGACTGTCGCGCGGTTACGTCGAAAATCTGTCACATAGTGTTAGGAAGATCCGATTATCAACTCGGACACACGAAGGTGTTTCTAAAAGACGCTCATGACTTGTTCTTAGAGCAGGAGCGTGATCGCGTTCTGACGCGAAAGATTCTAATACTTCAACGTAACATACGTGGTTGGGTTTACAGAAGAAGGTTTCTTCGTATGAGAGCCGCCGCAACGGTTGTTCAAAAGTATTGGAGGGGTTATGCACAACGGCAAAGATATAAACGTATGCGTATCGGTTATATGCGACTTCAAGCGCTAATCAGATCACGAGTGTTATCGCACAGATTTAGGCATCTCAGAGGACACATAGTCGCTCTTCAGGCTCGAGCTAGGGGCTATTTGGTTCGTAAAATGTATCAAAAGAAATTGTGGGCAATTGTTAAGATACAAGCTCACGTTCGAAGATTGATCGCACAAAGACGCTACAAAAAGATTAAGTACGAATATCGGTTGCATGTCGAGGCGTTGAGGCTGCGAAAGAAGGAAGAGCGAGAATTAAAGGATCAAGGAAATAAACGAGCGAAAGAAATCGCCGAGCAAAACTACAGAGAACGAATGCAAGAGTTGGAAAGAAAAGAAATAGAGATGGAGCTAGAAGATCGGCGGAGAATGGAGATAAAAAAGAATCTCATAAATGATGCTGCAAAAAAACAGGATGAACCGGTCGACGATAGCAAATTGGTCGAAGCGATGTTTGATTTTCTGCCGGATTCAAGTAGCGAAGCTCCCACTCCTGCCAGGGAAACTTCTGTGTTCAACGATCTACCGGCTCCAAAGGCGGATCAACAGGAGATCATCAGTCCTGTTCAGACAGCATCGGAGGATGAGGAAGATTTGTCTGAGTTCAAGTTTCAAAAATTCGCGGCAACCTATTTCCAAGGAAACATCACGCATCAGTATTCGAGAAAGCCATTAAAACATCCACTGTTGCCTTTGCACACACAAGGAGATCAACTGGCTGCACAAGCATTATGGATTACGATTCTCCGTTTCACCGGGGACTTACCTGAGCCCAGATTTCATACTATGGACAGGGACACGACATCGGTCATGTCAAAGGTGACAGCGACGCTTGGTCGTAATTTTATACGAAGCAAAGAGTTTCAAGAGGCTCAAATGATGGGCGTAGATCCGGAGACTTTTCTCAGGCAGAAACCGCGCTCGATAAGACACAAGCTGGTCTCATTGACGTTAAAACGGAAAAATAAATTGGGCGAAGATGTAAGGCGAAAGTTGCAAGAGGATGAATACACGGCAGATAGCTATCAGTCCTGGTTGGAAGCGAGGCCCACTTCGAATCTTGAGAAACTTCATTTCATTATCGGTCACGGAATACTACGCGCGGAACTAAGGGACGAAATATACTGTCAAATATGTAAACAACTGACGAACAATCCTTCCAAGTCGTCACACGCTCGCGGTTGGATCTTGCTTTCATTATGCGTGGGGTGTTTCGCACCGTCTGAGAAGTTTGTCAATTATTTACGTGCATTCATCAGGGAAGGACCACCTGGATACGCGCCGTATTGCGAGGATCGGCTAAAGAGAACCTTCAATAACGGAACTCGTAATCAACCACCGAGTTGGTTGGAACTTCAAGCGACAAAGTCGAAGAAGCCAATCATGTTACCAATTACATTTATGGACGGTAACACTAAGACGTTACTCGCTGATTCCGCAACCACGGCCAGGGAGCTGTGCAATCAGCTGTCTGATAAGATATCATTGCGCGATCAGTTCGGCTTCTCCCTTTATATCGCGTTATTTGATAAAGTATCTTCGCTGGGTAGCGGTGGAGATCACGTAATGGACGCCATCTCTCAGTGTGAGCAGTATGCCAAGGAACAAGGTGCTCAAGAACGAAACGCTCCGTGGAGGTTGTTCTTTAGGAAAGAAATATTCGCGCCTTGGCACGAACCAACCGAAGACCAAGTTGCTACCAATTTAATTTACCAACAGGTGGTTAGAGGGGTGAAATTCGGGGAGTATCGTTGTGATAAAGAAGAAGATTTAGCGATGATCGCCGCTCAACAATACTACATCGAATATCACACTGACATGAACGTTGACAGGCTGTATACTCTTTTGCCAAATTACATTCCGGATTACTGCCTGACAGGTATCGACAAGGCGATCGACAGATGGGGACATCTTGTTCTACAAGCGTATAAGAAGGTGATAGCTCTGAAAAAATCTCGATGTCTTTGCATATATTTTAATTTGCACGTATGTAGACTTTTTTTTTTTATCAACAATGACGGAACATTTCTTTTTACAGAGTTATTATTTAAAGGAAAAGGTACCTGCTTTACGCGTTAAAGAAGATATCGTCGGCTATGCCAAATTTAAATGGCCATTGCTCTTTTCTCGCTTCTACGAAGCATATAGAAATTCCGGCCCAAATTTGCCGAAGAACGACGTTATCATAGCCGTGAATTGGACCGGAGTGTATGTCGTAGACGATCAAGAACAAGTACTTCTCGAATTGTCGTTTCCCGAAATCACCACCGTGTCTAGTCAAAAGTACGTGTAGCTTTTAACAGACACATGTATCTCCGTTACACCTGCTACATCTCATAATTTTCTCTTTTCGTTTTATCTTTTTGACTTCATTGTGATTTTCAGAACGAATAAAATGTTCACGCAAACCTTTAACTTATCAACGGTGCGAGGAGAAGAGTTTACTTTCCAAAGCCCCAACGCCGAAGATATTCGCGATCTAGTGGTATACTTTTTAGAAGGTTTGAAGAAGCGTAGTAAATACGTTATTGCTTTGCAAGATTACAAAGCACCCGGCGAAGGTTCGTCGTTCTTGACATTTCAAAAGGGGGATCTTATTATTCTGGAGGATGAAAGTACCGGCGAAACTGTCCTTAATTCGGGATGGTGCATTGGCACGTGTGAAAGAACTGGCGAAAAAGGCGATTTTCCAGCCGAAACAGTTTATGTTTTGCCTTCGCTGACAAAACCTCCAACCGATATCTTGGTAATATTAGCATATCTTTTCTGCGCGATATTGTCATTCCGTTGTAACCTGTCATTTTACTTACATAAACGAATTTAGCCCGATAATCGATTCTTTTTTCAGTCCTTATTCAGTATCGAAGGAACGGAAAATGGCCGAAAATTATATCCGCAGCAAGTGAACGGAGTAGAATCTCGTGACAAACCTCACACTCTCTTAGAATACGCTATCGATCATTTTCGGTAAGTGTCTGCTACTAAATGCATAACAAACATTTTATGCGCGTGATCAAGAAATAACAAAATAGACGTTTTACTTATTACAGGACACCACCAAAGAGGACAATGTCGAAGGCGTTGACCCTGACGACAGCGAGACGCGGCCACACTGATGAGTTGTGGCATCATTCTAGAGATCCTATCAAACAGCCTCTCTTAAAAAAATTGATATCCAAAGAAGAATTAGCAGAAGAAGCGTGTTTTGCTTTCAACGCTATATTAAAATACATGGGTGATCTGCCAACTAAAAGACCGCGAATTGGCAACGAGTACACCGATCTCATTTTTGATGGGCCATTAAAGAATGAAATTCTTCGAGACGAAATTTATTGTCAAATCATGAAGCAACTAACCGATAATCGGAACCGTGTAAGCGAAGAGCGTGGTTGGGAGCTAATGTGGCTCGCCACTGGTCTCTTCACTTGCAGCCAAAGTCTTTTGAAGGTAGAAAATCGTGTTCAAATGATATTCGTAACAGATACCGTCAGTGAAATATATTCGTTCAATTCATGCCTATTTCTGCCCATTGATAGGAACTAACTCTTTTTTTACGTACAAGACGGCATCCCATATCTCAAGACTCTCTACAGAGGTTACAAAAAACTTTACGTAACGGTCAGAGAAAGTATCCTCCGCACCAAGTAGAAGTCGAAGCTATACAACACAAAACAACCCAAATATTTCATAAAGTTTATTTCCCCGATGATACGGACGAAGTGCGTATTCTTTAAGCAACAATTATTTAATTTTATTCGTTCTACGAATAAGTATTGGACACGCAACGATTATTTCTTAACTTGTTTTATACACAGGCATTCGAAGTGGATTCATCAACAAGAGCGAAAGATTTTTGCCAGAACATCGCGCAAAGACTGAATTTAAGATCTGCAGAAGGATTCAGTCTGTTTGTAAAGATCGCGGACAAGGTCATTTCAGTTCCAGAAGGCGATTTTTTTTTTGATTTTGTTCGACATTTGACGGATTGGATAAGGAAAGCTCGTCCATCTCGAGATGGTATATCTTTATGATTTTTCATAAACAAAAGTGCAATGCAATTATCAAAAGGTTTGTTTGTTTTGCTTAGGTGTATCACCCCAGTTTACGTATCAAGTGTTTTTTATGAAGAAACTATGGACCAACACTGTTCCTGGAAAAGATAGAAATGCAGACCTTATTTTCCACTTTCACCAAGAGCTTCCTAAATTATTAAGAGGTAAAAACTAGGTTTCGTTTCTCTGATGATTTGCAATTGGACTCATTCAATATTATTATTTGTTCGATCATTTTGTGCGATTATACGTATCATATTCTTCTCTCTATAGGATATCATAAATGTACTAAAGAAGAAGCATCGAGATTAGCAGCATTGGTATACAGAGTCCGTTTTGGCGAGAGTAAACAGGAACTTCAAGCGATTCCGTAAGTGAATATACAGTATGTACAGTAATCTGTGCGTACAAACATATATTTAAAAAAGTAACGTAATATGGATTTCTCTAGGCAAATGTTAAGGGAACTTATACCCGGAGATTTAGTAAAGGTACAAAGCTCCAATGACTGGAAAAGATCTATAATAGCAGCGTACAATCAAGATGCCGGTAAGATACTGTTTTAATCATGTTTTAGCATATTATCTAAATTTAAGCAGTGCGAAAGTACAAAGTAAATACTTTCAAATAGGTATGAGCCCAGAAGATGCCAAAATAACATTTTTGAAAATTGTTTATCGATGGCCAACCTTTGGTTCAGCGTTTTTCGAAGTTAAACAAAGTACAGAACCAAATTATCCAGAATTGTTGTTAATTGCTATAAATAAGCACGGTGTAAGCCTCATACATCCGCAAACGAAAGTAAGTAAACGAACTATTTTTTATCTTTATTTACTTAGAAATTGTAATTAATAAAATATTTACCACGAATATTTATGTTTCTAGGACATACTAATAACACATCCTTTTACCAGAATCTCAAATTGGTCATCCGGTAATACTTATTTTCATATGACGATTGGAAATTTAGTCCGCGGTTCGAAATTACTATGTGAAACTTCTCTCGGATATAAAATGGACGATCTTTTAACTTCGTATATTTCGTTAATGCTCACAAATATGAATAAACAACGTACGATACGGATAAATTAAATGCACTCGTATTCGACCATGTTGATTCGTCGTTGTTATTCGTAAAATTAAACGTGCGCAAAATGGCAGAATAAAGTTGTGAAATATAAAGGAGAAAGAAACATCAAACAGTTCGACGATTGTAATTAAAAATTTTCATTTTACAATGCTCATCACTTTTGATTTCTACGGAAAAATTAATTTATACGGTAATTTATCTCGATATAACAATAATTTCTGTAACTATAGGTACGCGCGAAAAATGCAATTTTTTACATCAAGAGTGTTGATCAGCACAATAACAACAAATTTCATATAATAAGGAACGTTTTACACATATGTTTTTGTTATAAAATTTTTATTATATATATATATCTGTGTTATATATATTCGCGTTACCGTTACATATTCATCGTCACAATTGTTGCAACGACTGAGAACATAAAGGGGATCATAGTGCACGTGTACACAAGTAATTAGTCAAAAAAATTTGTATATGATTTATTTACAAATAAGATTTTCATATAATTTTGTAAAATATTGTTTTAATATGTAGGAGATATAATGAGTAAACTTAACGTTCAAACGTACTTTATTGTTTCAAAACAAAGAAAAAATTATGCATAACTAATATTATGTGTGACCGGAAATATTATTCCATATCCACGAAATATTAATAAAAAATTAAGAACTTACGTTTGAACGTATACTTACAATAGTTTTTCAATGTAATGAATCATGATGATTACTCAATGATTATCCGTCCACTGATACGTGTAAGGATGTAATTATTATTAACTCGCAATTTATTACTGTGAATAAAGATAATCGTGTTCTTCAGGTACTTGGTGCAAATTTTAATCGTGGGTAAATTCCCATGGTATACATGTACCGACATTCCTCTTTTACAATGGATCTCTTCAGGAAGACAATTCCCAAAGCGATGCTATCTCGCTTCCTGCTGCAAATAATTATATTCGATGGTATCTAGCGAAAAAATCCTGTACTGATTCGACCAAGTCAAGGAGTCAAGAAACGAACTGTTCATAGCTGATAAATTTTAGTTTGCATATTAACAAAATTTCGCTACTTCTACTAATATTTCTAATTAATCAGTTTCCTGATTAAATATAAAGAGACGTGCAATCCTTCCTTGGGTGCAACATTTCTTTTTCTAATACATTCGTCGTGAATGTTTAATAGCACAATCGTTACAATTATGTATCTCTATCTCCGAATCTTGGGACTTGGAAATAATGTATAGGTCATAGAGTAAAGACTTTATTATATAAATCTTTCCAATTTATTGTAAAACATAGAGAGGCATAAAAACGTATATACTTAGAAATTTTTTTTTTTTGTGTCACCCTTTAAAATGCACCGATACATATTGTATTTTCGCGCGAACAAGCATATTGTCGTCTCTGTGGATATCAAGAATTTCGATGGAAAAATCAAGATATCTATAGTCAGTGAGATTAATAGAAAGCGTGCATAACATTTGCTCTATGTTAAAAAAGCAATTGAAGATTTCATTGACGAAATAATACAAGTTACAAAAATAAATAACCGTCGGTAAGATAAAATCATGATAGTTTGTTAGCGCACAAAATCAACCAAACTAGTGCACTACGATTACAACAGGATATTAACGATTCTTTTCTCCCATGTTCTGTATCGTATAAATAGCTTCACAAAATTAACGTGATCGTTTGTCCAAAGTATTACACGAGTTGTGTGTTACGAGGCAAATGCGATTACAACGTTTAATAAATATCGTATCAGTGTACCACGTGAAGTATCGAAATCATTTGAAATATTCAAAATATTCAGAACACTATGATAGAATAAAAATGATATAATTGATGAGAAACATCAGTTGATTCGTACAACATGATTTCTGACTTTGGATTTTCCCTTCTCTTTGAATATTCGTTCGACATTTGCCTCGTGCACAATTTATCTCGCATCTTGGTCGATATTCGCGAATTACCTAACTTTCTTGACAAAATGAAAACAAATGTTTCGAAAACTGTTCAATTCTAAAATTTTTATAAATGTAAAAAATGTCAGCCAGAGCACGCTAAAAACTATTCATGTACATATATGCTATATATCGCATGCAGTGCGATATTTCTGATTTCACGGTTAATTTCAAACAAGACTTCTTCGATAACGAGACCGATGTTTCAAGAACAAATCAGCAGTAATCGACGAGAAATATACAACCACTTCCAGCAATTGATATGCAATTGCACGGTCTAAACCGTTAAATTTCGTTGGCTAGTCCAATATAACGGAGGGATGTAATAACGTGTTTTATTTTGGCGTTGAACGAACGAACAAATTTTCGAGTTTATCCCCCCCCCCCCCCCCCCCCCCCCCCCCCCCCCCCCTT
>NW_016909129.1:444427-456926 GCF_001483705.2 Eufriesea mexicana
GGGTTAAAAAAAAAAAAAAATTTTCTCTTTTCCCCCCCCCCCCCCCTCCCAACCCCCGGTCCCATCAGTTTACCGACTAATTAGCTAAATATTCACATTCGTAAAAAGCTCTTAATTCTAAGGTCGCTATAAATTCTAATCCCTGTGTGTAATTCTGTATTAACACTTAAAGCTAGGAACCTACGTATTTATGAACATAGGGAAACGATTCTCGGCACGGCACACTGTACATATCCACGAATGGCAAAGTTAACGTAACGCAATGGAACGCGATGCAATCCAATGTAATGCAACGAAATGGTTGCTACGTACTGCTTTTCGTATTGTCTGAACTCGTTGCCGCGCTATTGACTCTGAGCAACAGGTCTTTCGCTGCGTAGGTGGTCGCTGAGTTAGCATCGTTACTAACTGGCTCGTTATCGACAGAAACTGGAATATCGTTCGAAGAATGAACCGAAACGTTCGAAACAGCGTTCGTCTCACTAGCTCGTAAACTTTGGTGATGCGCACTGTAATTGTCTAGAAAACATCAGAGACCCGACTGAGGGGGTTGATGGGTGTTCCAAGGTACATCTGCAATTGCAGGTGGCATGCTTGCTTGATTGTGCATGGCACGCGGTGCTCTCATGATTTCGTCTGCGGGTGGACAGTGAGGCCGAGGACCGGGTTCTGGTGTATAGGTGAACGTTAGACCGGTTGCGTAGATAATGCCATCATTACGAACCAATGAGACAGGTACCTGAGTCGGCTGCCGCACCCAGAGCCATTCGCCCCTAAATTGCGATATATCGGGCACCACACAGAGCATACTTTCCTGACATCTGTACATGGTCTCCGCTTCTACGTCGCCGAACCATACTTGAAGATTCGGCGTAAAATTGTCCCCCGTCAATTCGAGCATTGCCACGTCCCCGCCACCGTTTAAATGTAAGCTATGAACTAATGGTACCGGCGTCACAGGTGATCTGACCGGACCCATACCCTCAAAAAATTGATACTCTGCCTTATCGGTGCTGATTATCGTCCAACAGGCACCATCGTTTATCATTTCTTTGTTGGCCTCCTTCGGGCAAGGTGTAGCTTGAAATTGAATAATACGTTCTTGAGACAAGCAAAGGTACATGTGATCTGTGTCCTTCATGTAAAAAGCACATTTGTGCAGTTGCGAAACGGGATCATCCGCCTCTAGACTAGCCATCTGCTTGTCCACTTTCCGAATTACTAGACGCGGAAGTGCCATTCCCGTTACGGAACATACCAATTTCACTGTACTACCATAATGTACATAGCCGTCTCGCACTTGAAATTCTTCCGATTCGCTCTCGTTGTCATCCAATAGATGTATAGTAAACGCACCCCACTGCGTAGAACTCGCATGAAAATTTCCATTCTCAACGTGAAGATAACGCGTACTAACTGTCTGAGATCGTAACCGATTGAATAACGCAACTTTCGTTCCGCTCGCTATACACAAATCGGCATTCTTCAATGATTGTTTCTTCTTTGACGGTTTCGAGATCACTTTGATTCTTTTACTATGAAACACGCCGATGTCGTGTCCGCTACCGTAGAACATTTTCACCGAAAGCATAAAGTGCTTCCTCTTGTCAGAATCCGAAATATAAAGTGTCTTTGCCGCGCAATATTGTTTACCATTGTTCAGATCCAATTGTTGCATGTCTTGGTCGGAATTTCCGATTCCGATAAACGCGCAAAGTTGAGCGGATTGTTCGCTCTCTCCCTCGCGAAGCATCTGTTCTTGGCGCATTCTCCACCCGTCCCCAAACAAATAGATACACGGTGGCGGACAAAAGAATCGTTTTTCGTTACCATACGACTTTTGCGCAACCTTTGCGTGAAGTATTACAATAACCATGTCACTTCTATCGCGCAAATAACGTTCCATTGCTTCGCGTGTCAACCTTTGATCTTGATGATCCGGTCTATAGACACCGGATCCGAATCGAGGATAAACCGACATGACCGAAGTCGGCGAAGGAGGAGATTGCATTCCATGCGCCATCGTGGGCAAACCAAACTGGTGTGGCATATTTAACCTTCGCTTCGATCCTCTCGACTATACAACAGAGTTGTTAGGTTGCTTGCAGACTATCCTTGTCATCTATGCATGTCATAATTGCCTTTGCTCCTTTACCTGAAATACATTTCATCGTGTCTAATTACAATCATTATCCTTTCCTATTATCAGTTTCATTCTTATTTTCACAAATAGTCTTTTAGTTAATACATAATAAAAGGGAAAAAATGCTATTAAATAAAATGGAAATAAAATATATGATTATACAAGTATTATAATACCATATAATATATGCATAATAATATTATAAGTATAACAAAAATGTTGTCTTCTTAGCTATATATGTTTGAATAGACACAGAAGTATACGATTCTGTTCGTTTAAGACCATAGTGTGGGAAAGATTTTTGTTTTTTACAATGCAAGATATAATTAACGTAAGGTATCTTTCTTTAAACGAGCTACCAAGAATTGCTAGTCTTAGTACAGGAAAGAGGAAATGTACATATATACTGTGGGAACCAAGCTGAGCTCATTTTTCCTGCATGAATTAAAACACCCTTGTCCGTTGTGTCTATACTATTATACCTATGTATTTGCAAATATGAAAATGTACTCTAATCAATTTTATACACGTAACATGACTATTTCCAAATTTCTATATGTTTTATAAAGCAAAAGTACCAAACTAGTATTCTCTAAAAAGTACAAAATTTATGCTTCCTAATAAAACTTACGTGCCAATTGTCTGACATAAGTCACGTATACTGGCAACTCTTAATTAAATGCATCACGAACGGAATCACAAGTACATCCTTTCGTGTGAAACCACAGACCAAACTTTATATGTTACATTGACTATATAATATAACAACATACATTACTACACAAATAGGAAACTGATTTAAATTTTACATGTTAGAACTTTTACATATATAAAATTATATATAACATTACATAACAAGTTGAAAAATACGTTGGAACAGCTTTATAAAAATCTATTTCCAAAAATAAAGTATTTGTATTTTATAACACTTTAATAACAGAAACTAAACATTACACTTGTTCATTAGAAATTACTTTGATTTTAGAAATGGATTAATAAACCTTGAAAATAGCAAATCTATACAATTCATTTAATAACGAATTATTAAAATACTAACAACCGTTTATTTACCTTTCTGATGCAAAGGTTACACGGAACAAACACAGGTTACGTTTTTGATTCTCACCTCATTTTTCGTAATAGCTTGACTCGAAACATAAATCCCAATGCATTTTTTAAATTATCGGTTATTCACAAATATCACACCATTTCTCGATTCTTCACCATTCGCAAATCCTTTTGCGTCCTCGTCACCTATTCTCCCTAATCCATTCAAAAAACACCTGTTCACTTTCCGAATTTTCCGAACAGTCTTACCAACCCTTAGAAATAACTTAGCCGCGCGCGCCACTTTAAATCCAAAATGCAAACATACTGTTTCGAAACATCGCTTAAAACTAATTTCGATCGTATAGAAAATTTGTTGCTTTGTCCCCTTATTTTTAAACTTTTCGTACTCTCATAATTTTCAAGGTACCGTAGAATGATAAACATTTACTTCGATAAGCGTATAACAAAACACACAACCTTCTCCGACGGTATTCGCCGAGTAACTAAGTTCGAAACGACAACGTAGAGTTATTACTACCCGCGTAAGTGGCTCTAACAGGTATGTATTTGTAAGGGATCCAGAAGCCCCTTGATATAAAAATAATCAGTATTCGCTTAAACATTTATATCATTTCTTTTTTCTGTTATCAATGGTAAATATCAACTTAAATATTTCAGATTTCAAACTGATACAAAGTGACATTAAATAATAAAAGAAAGAAATAGACAAGTGCATTATTTTTTCCTAATCTATTAGAACGTTTTATCGAGTTGTACTCCATGTCGTTGAATAGTAATACAATCTATATAATTTCTAACTTATCCAAGAAATGTCAACAATGTTTATTAATCCTTATAAAGTCTAATTTAAAGTGCAACAATTTCTAGTGGTTTCTATAGTTACGTTACTGAGCTGCAGATTCTATTGTTTTACTGTTGTACAATGGCCTGGTCGACCCAAGCGCCTCCAGTTTCCCCTCTTGTTCCCCACCTGACGTGAGCTACTCCCCTCTACTCCGTAGGTACCGTGGAATTGCTGCCGCAAAAGGATGTTGGGGTTACTCTGGGGGGCGTGGGAAAAACCTGCTGTGGGAAACCTCACTTCACTTCTCTCATGATGACGATACGATATATACATCATGTCTACGAGTGTGTATATAACATAGACTAGACAAGTTACACACAAGTGTACTTCACATATTACATTAGATACTTGTATTCGAATCACACGAACGGCCAACAGCCTGGTACTGCGTAATATAGGACGAGTGCGCGTGGATAGACAAATTAACGTTCTATGAGATTACCTCTTATTTCATCGAAAGTCTAGTTTTTGTCCAATTAAAAAATTTACATGAACGTTGCAGCAGCAGTTTCATTGCTGAAAACGTACGTTACACGTTTTGTAGGAAATTGTTTTTTGAATACTATAAATACATGAACACATTTGGCTTTTTTATATAGACACTTTTAGAAAATTTTATAATTTCTCATGATAGAAAGAAATTTTAGTTTGTTATTGGAATTTATAAAATTATATTTTCGTATTAGTATATACCTCTATTTTCTATGTTAAATTTGTATAAATATGTACTATAATTTTAATATCCGAAGGAATGACAGTTCGATAAAATTGTATTTTTCGTTTCTAAGTGTGAATGTATTAGTTTGTTAAAGCTTAATGACTCGATGAAAGTAGGATACCATTAATGATATTCACTATCTAGCCAATTCAATTACTAATTCACGATAAAAATACAATTAAAATATATAGTTATTAATATATATGTGCGTCGAGTATTAATACCATATAAAAGAAGTGAATAATTTTTTTAACATTAATGTATACATAGGTATGCATGTATAAAGGATACATATGTAAATGTGTTTTATGTTAGTAGTATCTCCAAAATATTTTTCGTTTCTTTGTATATCTTCATAATGTATTTAAAATTTAGGTTATAAATAATCAAACATACATTATACTGTTAACATACAACTATTTGGACTTCTAAATATAAGCAAAAGAAGAAAAAGCTGATATTTATGTTTCTGAATGTTTGAATTGACAAATCATTTCATAATGAAAATTGTGAAATACATTATAATATATTGTATTAATTAAAACACATCCAAATGTATTGTTTTTCATAGGTTTGTTGCCTTACATAATGGGTGTTTATGGCCTTTGGCGTTTAATTGATGCAGCAGGAAAACAAGTACCTTTAGACACACTAGAAGGAAAAGTTTTAGCTATTGGTATATTTTAATATTTATTTTTACATATTTACATATTCATATATTTATCAAGACCTATTCATACATTTATTTACAGTTAAATTATATTCACATAAATAATAAAATTTCATGATTTTATAGATATATCAATTTGGATACATCAAGTATTACAAGGATATCAAGATCGATTTGGTAACCCAAAACCTAATGCTCATCTGATTGGTTTATTTCATAGAATATGCAAACTTATGTATTACAAAATTAAACCAGTTTTCATTTTTGATGGAGGTGTACCAATGCTTAAGAAGGACACAATCGTAAATATATTTTTAATTATACCTTTATTTTTTAACATATGAACCTTAGGAATGTTTATGTTACAATAAATATATCAAGTATAGATCATCATACAATGTAATTTAGTCAATTTAATTTCATTTAACTTTTTAATTATCTAATTTATCGTCTGCCTCAAGTAATATTAGGTACATTGTGTATGCATGTATTAATGAAACTGTACTTTTATCTTGGTTATAATATTGTCTGTACATAATTAGTTTGCTGTGGGAACCAGGTAGTGAGAAAAGAGGTTCTTATTCTTTTGTGTTCACAGGCTTTACGCAGGAAACAGAAATCTATGGCCAAGAATAAAGCCCAACAGATGAGGACAGAATTAATAAATAATTTGATAAAACATTCTACAGTAAAAACAATTCTTAATACTGAGGAACAAAACACTACAAATGCCCCTTCTGAAGTAATTATAAATTTGCAAAATAAACAAACAACGGATGATATGTTCAAATTACCAAATATTCCGAGTACAAGCAACACGGAATTAAATCTTAGCGATAATTCCGATTCAGATTCGCCTGATGAACTGAGTCCACGGAAGCAAACAAAATGGATTGGAAATATTCATAACGTCGATGTAACTAGTGCCGAATTTAAAGATTTACCAGCTGACGTGCGTTATGAAATTCTAACAGATCTCAAAGAAACAAGAAAGCAAAGTTCATGGGGTCGATTGCACGAAATGCCTGAAGTACATACTCATCTTGAAAGCTACATAAACACTTATATTTATCATTTATCTAAGATATGTTTTCATTTAGGAATCAAATCAATTTTCTGGTTTCCAAATGAAACGTTTGTTGAAGCGTAGGTTAGTACAACAAAGTTTAGAAAGTGCAGAAAAAGAAATGGGTGGAAAAACACTTACATTGGACGAGTTAGATAAATTATTAAAAGAACAAGGGATAACTACAAATGTCCAGAATTATACTTATCGTATTGCTGCAGACAATACAACTAGATTAATTTATATTAGTGGTATGTTAACATTCCGTATTATTTACGTAAAACCGATTCCGTTTTATCTATATCCTTATTTGTAAACTTAATGTTGCAGATAAAAATGCATATCTCAAAGGTAACAATGTCAATTCAAATAGTGAGAATGCACAAAATAATGAGAGTAAAGTAAATGAGGCCACTGCTGGTTCCAGTAAAGCTACATCAATCTATGATGATATAAATGAATATGAACTTAATGATGATTGGGATAGCGACATTGAAATGTCTACGGATGATTTTAAATTTACAGAAGAAGTAAATAGCGATACACAATCAGAAATAGAATCGAATGAATCGCGAGCATTATCAAAAAAATATTTCGGAAAATGCGCTACGAATCCTGCACTAATGTATATGTTAGAATATAGCGGATTAACGGAGAAGCAAATTCTTACTCTTCTTGAACAAGGTAATGGTGAAACTAATAAAGTCACCAAAGATGTCACAAAAGTGCCACAACAGGTCACTTTCCTTGAAACACAGCATTGTGAAAATAAAAGTAATTTATCAAATGAGCAACATTTAATTCAAATACTTGAAAATAATGGAGAACATACAAAACTAGATTGTACAAATATAAAATCGATTCATGTGTCGGAAATGCATGACGGAATTACGGAATGTGACTCAACAAATTCTAAATCAAATGTTGAAACAAATATTATTAATTTATCTCCTATGAAAACCGCAAACATTTCGAATAAAACGAACGATGAATTAGAAAATGTAACTGCAATTAGTTCAACAGATTCGGACTCAGATGACTTTATAGAGATAGAAGATACACCAATATCAGAAGTAACCACTACTGTTAATAAATGTATTCCACAACAAGGTATTCAGATAACATTTAAATCTGATGAAAAAATGGAAAGTGATATATTCGCTGATATATTTGAAACATCCAATAACGAATTAAACGCAGAAATATATTCACAAAATACACAAGTCTTCGATAAGTTGCCTATGCAATCGCCGAAAAGTCTTTTCTCCGAGAATGAAATATCAAAAAACGAAATCACTTTTGAGGAAATAATTGTGCAGTCGACAAAAGATCAAGTTAAGGATAAACAACTATCTAATATAGAAAAAATGAATGACATCAATGTAGAGTCTATCATAGATATTGATGTGAATATTTTAAATACAAATGCACAGTCTGGAGAAGATCAAACGAAAGACAAAACTGGTATTGAAAATGTAACCAATTTTCCAAAAGATAATGTAGAAGCTGCAGATAATGCAAATATTAATATAATAATTGATCACTCAAGAAAAGTAAGTCGTATACCGACGAATGAAGATGAATTGTTATCCTTACAAGTACGTAAGTCCAGATTTAAATGCGCATATACGCATAAGCGAACATTTTTTAAATATCTAATATACTTGATTTTCAGACACAACTAGAAGATAAACAAAAGGAATTAATAGCAAATATTGGTAAATTAGAAAGGCAAGGTATCGATATTTCTGATCAAATACGAATCGAAGCTCAGGTATTGCAATATAAATTTAAGAAATTATCAATAAACACTGTTACTTTTTCAATACAGTATTAATGACATTATTCACTTATAGGAATTGTTACGATTATTTGGAATACCATATATAGTAGCACCCATGGAAGCAGAAGCGCAATGCGCATACTTAGAACAAATTCATCTCACCAACGGTACAATCACGGATGATTCGGATATTTGGCTGTTTGGAGGACAATGCGTTTATAAAAACTTTTTCGATAATAAGAAAAAAGTTCTTGAATTTCGTTCCTGTGATATACAACATTATTTTAGTAAGCTGATTGCTATCTTACTAATCCAAAGAATACGTATTAAAGTTCAAATTATAGAACATTTATTTCTTTTAGAATTAACACGAAATGAAATGATACAACTTGCTCTCTTAGTCGGTAGCGATTATACAACAGGTTTGTCTGGCATTGGTCCCGTTACTGCCTTAGAAATATTAGCAGCATTTCCTTCAGAAGGTGACAATTTATTACGAGGTTTAACAAACTTTTATTCTTGGATCGAAAATGGCAAAGCCGCCGGTCCTGGAAAGTCGACCTTACGAACCAAGTTACAGAATTTACAAATTCAAAAAGGTAGATATGTGATTTCTCTCATCGCTATATGCACCTTATAATATATATTATTATTCTATATGCAGGCTTCCCAAGTCAAGCTGTTGTACAAGCATATCTTTCACCAAAGGTGGATGAGTCAAAAGAGACTTTCACTTGGGGTAAACCAAATATTGTACTTTTAGCTGATTATGCAAAACAAAAATTTGGTTGGGACAAAAATAAATGTGATAAAATTATGGAACCAGTACTCAAAAGATTAGAAGAGAAACAAGTCCAAAATAAAATAGATGCATATTTTAAATTACAAACTATTCCAAAATCAATTGAAATGAATTTGAGTAAACGAGTGCGAAAAGCTGTGCAAAGATTAAATAACGAGGATGTGGAAGATTCTGCGCGTGTAGAAAATGTGCAAGAATCAATTAAGAAAAAGAAATATTCAATTGAAAACCGAAAAAAGAAAAAAGAGTTGAAAAATAAAGAAACTTCAACTGATCATACCAAGTCTAAAGTTCTCGCTGTTACTGCTCCTAACGAAAAAAATGTCAATGAATATATACCGCAAAGAGAAAATGATAAAGCGAATGCATTAAAAAATAAGTTACATGCGATCGAAGTACTTCGAAAATCAAAACGAGGATTATACAAAACAAAAAAGGTAAAACGTTGTGTAAGAAAAGTGAAAATAGAAGCTGAGCTTTCAGAAAGTGATAGTGGTAGTTCGTAGTGTTATTTAATGTACCATAATTTAATAAAAATTAACGAATAAATTTTTTTAGAAATAAAATTTAACGCGTTTGTTAATTAATAAATTGTAAATTTAGAATATTATTTTTATTGAAAATTAATAGAAGCTTGTACATTTTTAAAAAAATAAATTATTATTGTATACAATACTTATTACTTTGTTTGAGAGGATATAAAATTAATGTTATTAAATGTACGAGGTACTTGTGCCAATAATCTTATAATTATCTTATAAAGATGTAATAAAATTAATTCCATGTTTTGTGAAACATACAACTAATACTCGAAAATATTCTAAAGATCAGTTGAGAGTATATTTCGTTTATAATATCTAAAATTTTTATGTTATATCTATTTTACTAATACTTTATGAGGTATCGTGTAGTGAAAGAAATATGATTTCAAAGAGGTATTTCAAATCATACCAGGATATTTTCAGATTCTCCCTTGTTTGTACCCTGATTTACTTTCTTCGTATATTTTGTACATCGATATGGAACCCCTCATATAATCTCTTAGAAACCAGCAGTTCTTCCTTCCCTGCGAAAATCCGAACTAGCATATATGAGTCCGTTTTGTTGGGATATTGCTGTAATTGCACTTCCAATTCCTGTGTAAGTTGTAATATTGTGTCCAATGCTCGATAAATAACTTAATACGTCTGCAGAAAATCCTTTTTCGTTTTGGACTTGCATTGGTAGTAGCTATGATTTAAAAAAAAAACGTTATTGATAATCGGGAATACGTAACAACAACTAGTCGAATCGATATTTGATTCTACCTGATGGTGAATTCTAAGTGTATCAATAGCTTGTTTTACGTTATATCCTGACCAAAGATTTAATATCATTGCTATCGCAACTGCAGAGGTGATTTTAGTTCCACCAGCAGCGCCAATTACTAAGCGAACGTCTTCGTTTTTGTCTATCTTTAGAAAGAACAAAGAAAAAAAGATAAAACTGTGATATCAATGTCATATATTATCTAGTAGTACGTCGTTATTTTATTCACGCTTACAACTACTGTCGGGCTCATAGAACTCATAGGTCTTTTTCCAGGTCGAATAAAATTCGCTGGTGAAACAGGTAAATCAAATCCATTAACTATATTTGGAGAACTAAAATCGTCCATTTCATCGTTAAATATTATGCCGGTTGATGTTGAACGTATCATTGCACCAAAACTGTCAAATTAATATGGAAATCAGAACTTTCGCAGTTGGAATAAATTCACAGTAGAATTTAAAATCAGAAAAATTCATATTTACATACACTTGATTTATCGTAGAAGTGACGGATACGGCCGATCCATCGGGAGCTAAAACTGAAACATGAGAAGTTCCTGAATCTTCTGGCATAGACACCTCAGCACCATAATACTTTGGATCGTTGTTTGTTTCGTTAACTTTTATTTTCTTCCAAATTGAGTCGGCATAATCGGTGGATGTTAAGTTATCGAGAGTGTCAGCTGAAAAGATATTATTGGTAATCAATCATTATCGATTTTTATATCTGACAATAAGAATTACTTCTGTAAGTGCTAGAATTAGATAAAATTAATTAATAAACTTGAACTACTCTATTGATATTGTCTGTCATACGCTTTTATTTAAAGTATTTTAAAGTCCAGGTTGAATGATTTATTTTAAAAGCAATAGAGATACTTATTGCATATAGTCATTGTGGCTGATAATAAAAATCGCTGACTCACTGATATTAAAGAAATCAGGATCAGCCAATTTAGTTCTCTTGGCGTAAGCCCATTTAAATGTTTCGATTATTATTTGCCACATAATCCTACTGTCATTATTAGGAACCATATTGCGAAGAACGTTCATGATAAAAGCCAGGATCGCACCCGAACCCGGTGGCGGTGCGGTATAGATAGTTAAATTTCCAATAGTTGATTTAATCGGTTTATCCCATTTTACCCTGTAACAATTACATCTATACATTCTTATTTAGTTTCAGTGGGCACGTATAAGAGGTTCAAACGAACCTGTAATTCTGTAAATCCTGTTTTTTAATGATGCCATTGAAAGACTTTATTTCTTCAACTAGAGTATCAGCCATCGTGCCGTTATAAAATATACCGGGTCCATGTTTTGCAATCAATTTTAACGTTTCTGCCAAACGTGGCCTTTTTATTCTGTCATCTACCTGAAAGAAATGAAACTTTATCGTGATCGTTTTATATTTGACTAAGAAATATGAAAAAAAAAGAATATGCCACAAATAAAAACATATCACCTTCCACGTTGCATTCGTAATAGGATTTATGAGGATTTCCGCCAATGATTTTTGCATCCTTATTAACGGTTCTTTACTAATCAAATACGAGGCTAGATATTTAGTTACGCGAGATCCAGTGGCACATAAAGAAATAGTCGGCTCGAATAGATCGGACCATTGTAATTTTCCATATTTTTGATGGGCTTCCCAGTATCCAAGAAGTTCACCCGGTACGGCAACCGCTAAGCCACCTATTTCGATCAAACGATCAAATTACCACGCGTGTATGTTGCACCTAAAAGGCATATATGTACCTAACAATAATAACAACAAAAAGATCTAACAGCTTACCGTACATTGCTAACTCGGGATTTCCTTTAAACATATCTTTGTGAGCGTCAGATGGAGCGGTTTCTCGTGCATCTAAATAATTGGCAGTTTTGGTCGTCGCGTCCCAAATTGTCATTAAAAATCCTCCACCCAGTCCCATGCTTGGATTTATTCCGAAAGAAAAATGAATTATAAGACGAAAAGTAACGATTATAGATCAGATGTACATGTATGTTATCCGAGATTTAATTTACCTGTGCAAAGACGCGACTCCTTCGCATAAAAGCGCAGCTATAGCCGCATCGACTGCTGAAC
>NW_016909129.1:456986-468342 GCF_001483705.2 Eufriesea mexicana
ACATCATAGCACCTATCTCTGCACATTCTTGCCCGTTTGTGGACACTGCGCCCTTGTAAACAGAAAATATCGTTTCGTAAGAAAATTATTCGAAATAGCTGCGACAATAAATATAGTTAACAACGTTTCTTTTGCCAGCAGTAGCGAATAAGAATAAATATAACACACGGATAGATTTCACACGCTTCTTTCGTTCAATGATTATCTTACATCATACTTTACCTTTCTGTACACTCCAAAATACGAGGCACCATTCCACTTGTCCTCATTTTCTGAATTATTAACAAGAAAAACGATTACTATCGTTAGGATCACAGCTAGAATTACAACGAGGCTCACCCCAATTATTAGAACCTTCTTCTTGTTTATTCTGCATGAAAAGGTATTGACGTGTTAATTTTCCAAAATAATTTAAAACGAAAATATCTCGAAAAAAACAGCTTTGATAAGTGATTTGATAGCATGTTTATGTTTATTGCCGAACCTGATAGGAACTGAACGCGCTTGTCTTTTTGATTTAAATTGACGGAAGACAGATGCACAATCACTTCCAGCTTACGTCGATCGTTACGATCGCATATGTGACACGAAATTGTTATCACGTGCATACTGTGTGTACTTGCCAGATTAAATAATTTATTTCGTTATACTTAGTATTTTATATTTTAACAGTTAATTATATTTCTCTACTTATCAAATTAAATATTTATTTCGTCGCTCATTTTTACATTTGTTAGCTCGGTATAATTTATTAAATTACATACGTATATAGATACATGTTATGTTTTATAAATTCTAACAGATGGTACGAATTATTCACTAGTATTCGCTCTATAATAACGAAAGCATGAAAAGCATAAATTTTAAAGATCAATTGTTACATATTAGAAATAAAATGATAACGGCCGATTACGAATGAAGATTTAATATCAGAGCACTTGAATATGTAACAATCGTTTAGTCTTATCTATTTTAATCCATATTATCAATGAGATTTATCAATGAGGTATTAAATAAAATAATGTAGAATTACTTATACTGGTGTACAATGACGTTTATGTATTTTAATCTTAAAGATTTAATAATTCTTTCATTCGTTAATAACTGCCTAACTGATAAAAAATATATAGCTATCGGAATTGATTTACTCGACGATTTTGATGACGAAATATTTGAAAGTTTGAAATTATTATTCTGAAAATGTACGAAATGTTTGTTACGTATACTTCAGTGACGATACATTTGACAGAGCTCTGATATAAAATGCAAACATTCTCTGAAACACAAATATCCTGTTTAATATATTATCTCTGGTATTTAGCACATAAAACTTGTATACACTGTTACTTAATTTTATCATAAAATGTAAACCATATGAAAAACGGCATTATATAATCATTGGAAGTAAATAACACTTTAAAACATTTAAACATGTCGAAACTCTAGTAAATTACACCATCATCAACAATCACCGATCGTAACACTTTCAAGTTAGAACTAGACATTAGAAATCGTCTAACAATTATACTCTACCGAAGAATTTAATAAGTTATCAATAGAAATATGAATAAAAAACGATTTTATTGAAGAGAAATCATTAGTAAAGGATGGATAAGCAAAGCGTAAAAAATGAAGAATTTTTACCAACCCGATCATGTTGCGTGAACAAACGTGGTAGAATAGAGCTCTCACCTTGACTAAATGTTTCACCAAGCCGATCACTGCCTTTTATATTAGCTACATTACAGATTCTATTTATCCATCCCCACTACTTCTATACATTTACAATATCCACTGCTTCCAATTTCTTCGCTTATTTTCAAAGCAATATCCCACTGTTTTTTTTAAAGAATTTATCAGTATCGCCTAATCCATTGCATCTTGCAGCACGACGCGATAAAATATCGAATATTTTAATTCACATTATAAGTCTTTCTTTATTTATCGTTTTATAATATCCATAAAATATTTATTATTAAACCAAAGCTTTAAAATATGCTGTACACATTCTTCATTTAGTCTTACAATTAGATGTAAAAAGGTTTTTTAAAGATGCGATTCGTTGCGTACATACTTGGATACTTATCTCTTAATTGTAAAAGTCGATATCTTGACAAGTTTTAAACAGAATATATTATGTTGTGAAATAGAAGCGATATATCTCAATTCAAAATATAAAAATTGCTTTTTAAGATTCACTTATTTTTCTTAATAAAAAAATAGAATTTTAACTGTATTTGTTGTTCTGTGTTGAATTATCTTTTATATTAACAATTATTGTTCCGAAAATAAAGTAAATTATTTATTTAATATCGCGTAACAATTGCATTTACGTTAAAAAAATGCAAGCAATACGTAAAGGACCTCATTGCGACGTATTACCCTCTACCGGTAAGAAATGAAATCAAGCCTCCAGATGAATAGCGATCATTTTGAAAAACGGCGAAGTCATTTTGTGCTCTAAGCAAGTGAGGTGTGCTTTTTAAAAGATTGGAAACAATGACATCAAGATACGATAGAGCTATTACAGTATTTTCACCAGATGGGCATTTGTTGCAAGTGGAATATGCACAAGAAGCTGTTAGAAAAGGTTCTTCTGCGGTACGATGCTATATTTCACCTAACCTCTTTTGTGTTTTCGGTGAAATTGCATTACTTTCTGTATATCTTTTGCATTAAATTCATTTTACTTTATATGACATGTTACAGAATAACTTTTAAATATGTTGAAACGTTAGAATTAGAAATCAAAATGATATATACATTGTATAATGTAACTTTTTGAAAAATGAACCTAATGAATTCTAATGAATCATACTTGTTTCAGGTTGGCGTTCGTGGTAATGATGTAGTCGTTTTAGGAGTTGAAAAAAAGTCCATTGCAAAACTTCAGGAAGAACGAACAGTTCGTAAGATATGTCTCCTAGATGAACATGTTGTAATTGCATTTGCAGGTTCGCTTATAAATATTACATTTAAATAATTACAGTACAATTTCTGTAAACGTACTCTATCCTAATAAATTTTAAAAGTTACATTTTTTTTTCCTAAGGCTTGACAGCAGATGCAAGAGTTCTTATTAATCGTGCACAAATAGAATGTCAGAGTCACAGATTAACTGTTGAGGACCCAGTTACATTGGAATACATAACTAGATATATTGCAGGTAAAATAATAAATTTTATTAATTATACATTCAGTATGTGTATGCTTATAAAGTAAATGTGTTAATCATTTTTAGGTTTGAAACAGAAATATACACAAAGTAATGGTAGAAGACCTTTTGGAATATCATGCCTTTTAGCTGGATTTGATTATGATGGTGTTCCACATTTATATCAGACAGAACCTTCAGGCATTTATTATGAATGGAAGGTATGTTTTATATGAATATTGCTTTGTTAATAGCAACTAAAAGGAAGAAAATGTATCTACTTTTTCTTTAAAGGCAAATGCAACAGGTCGAAATGCCAAAACAGTACACGAATTTTTACAAAAATATTATACACCAGAAAAAGTAGCAACAGAGGAAGGAACAATAAAATTAGCTATTAGAGCTTTACTAGAGGTAGTACAATCAGGAAGAAAAAATTTAGAAATTGCAGTAATGCGACGTGGTCAACCTTTACAGGTGCAAACTTCAGAATTTATTTATAATATTCCTCCAAGTAATATATTCTAACCGTATTCCTTATGTTATAGATGTTAGATCTAGATACCATTGGACAATATGTCACCGAAATTGAGAGAGAAAAGGAAGCAGAAGCTGAAAAGAAAAAGCAAAAGAAGTGATATCCTTACATGAGATTACACTTATTATTCGTTTATTGGTATTTTGCATAAAATAAATATAAAATACATGGATAAGAAAAAAACAAAATTTTAATATTCATTTTATTTGTACTTTATTATTATGTCTATAGAAACTATATGTACATTCACACATGTTTTTAAATACATAATTTAAAGTTCATACCAGTACCACAAAAAATTAAATTTTCCTGTGTTTTTTATGGGTGATACAACTAAAATTAATAATAAATCACATTTAAATTAAATTGCACGTTTTAATGGTAATATAGAGTGCAATTTTTTTAGTCACATTTTAAAATCAATAGCAGAAATATAAAATTCAATGTGTATACCGTGGAATTAAAGATGTACCACGATGATTAAATATTTGAAATGATGGAAGATTTCTTAAAGTTTCCCAAGATTTGTTTTCTAAATCAACAACTGCTCGAATTTCTTTAAAATCACCTGCAATATACATTACTCCGTACATAACCATAAATAAGCTAATAATTCCTTGTATTAAGATCTATAACAAAAATATAATACCAATTACATATTTCCTACATATCAATTTTGTATATTATTTAATACTTACATCAATTGGCAAGGTGATAAACTCTTGTTCTGTTATACGTAAATATGATCGATCTATAAATTATATTTGATAAAAAAATTATTTAAAATTTGATCAATTTAACCTAAAAAATTATGACGATGGTACGTACGTTGGGCAGCTGAGTATGCTGTATGTAAAATTGATATTAATCCTATGAATGTCATAAATTTATGAAAAGCCGTTGCAGGCATTTTAATATTGTAATAAATTAGAAATTTCTAACAATGACAATGTTTATTTCAGTAATTCTCATGTCATCTGTATCACAACTATAATAAACAAGGCTTATTTTCACACACGAAATAAATTGATAGTTCTATCTACAAATTGTCTTTATTTATACCGCGTTTCTAATTACTAGATTTTTGAGGATTCTATTTAAATAGGATTAGTTTACTTACTTTTTAATATTTTGTAAGCACGTATTAATTATTTATTAATGAACAAGTAGGCTACTAAAGTATGGCAAAATATCAAACAATATAATGTGAATTTACTGCTCAAAAAAATCACCGAAAATTATCATCAGAGTATGTGTTCATATGCTATTGTATTCACAGTAAATAGTCTGATGAAGTGATCAAGGTAGTATTCTGCAAAGGTTGATCGCTCTCTCTGTTTATGTATATATACGTTAAAAATGTTTGTTTATAGTTGATAATTGTCCCAATAATACTAAAAATCATGGATTATGAATTTAAACTAAAAACTGATACAGATCGAACAAAGGTCGAAGACCTTTTCGAATTCGAAGGATGTAAAGTTGGAAGAGGAACTTACGGGCATGTCTATAAAGCTCGCAGAAAGGAAGGGTTAGTGATTCTAACCTAACATTGAAGATTGCATAAAATTTAATAGTATTGTTTTATACCAATAAAAGAAACCTTTGATTTTCATAAAATGTATAAATCTACAGAAAAGATTTTTTGTTAATAGGAAATTGTAGTTTTTACTTCAATGTTTAAATAAAACTAATTCTTATACATATTTTGTATAGTTTATAGAATTTTTTACATGTAATATACACAATCATGATTTTAATTACTCTAAATATTAAGTATTATATAAAATATTTATACAAGGTGCAAATTCTTTTCATTTTATCCTTTTCACAGTCTATAATTGTAATGCATATATACTTGACATTTGATTAGAGTACCAGATAGCGAATTAAAATCTCGGCCAGACACAAAGGATTTTGGCCTTAAACAAATTGAAGGTACAGGTCTTTCAATGTCTGCATGTCGAGAAATTGCAGTAAGTATTAATACTATATTTTTTTTTTCTTTGTAACATGTATGTTGTGTTTAAAGTTACCAACATTACGTATAATAATATTGATCATTTCATTACAAATATTTTGATGTATTTTTTCCTTCAGTTACTTAGGGAACTGAAACATGTAAATGTAATTACATTAATTAGAGTTTTTCTATCACACATTGATCGTAAAGTGTGGTTACTATTTGACTTTGCAGAACATGATTTATGGGTATGTCTATGTTTACTAAACATATTTTATAACTGAACTTTGTAATTCAATTATTACATGAAACTTTCTAATATATAAAACATTAATGGTATTTTATTTTAAACTATAGCATATAATAAAGTTTCATAGAGCAGCAAAGGCTAATAAAAAGCCTGTTATGGTTCCAAAGGGTATGGTGAAATCTCTGTTGTATCAAATTCTTGATGGTATTCATTATTTACATTCCAATTGGGTGCTTCATAGAGATTTGGTAATTTATTATTGCATACAGATATTATGAATGCACATATAATTTTCTACAAAATTAACTTCTTATATTGCAATCTAGAAACCAGCAAATATTTTAGTAATGGGAGAAGGAAATGAAAGGGGACGTGTAAAAATTGCAGACATGGGTTTTGCTAGATTATTCAATGCTCCTTTAAAGCCCCTTGCAGATTTAGATCCAGTTGTAGTAACATTTTGGTATAGAGCACCAGAATTACTTTTAGGTGCTAGACATTATACAAAAGCTATAGGTATTTTGCACTTTCAATATATGCTTAATAATTGAAATTATACTTATATACCTTTTCATGTAAAAACAGTGAAATCAATTTTCATGTATTATTTCAGATATTTGGGCCATTGGTTGTATATTTGCAGAACTTTTAACTTCTGAACCTATATTTCACTGTAGACAAGAAGACATCAAGACTAGTAATCCATATCATCATGATCAATTAGATAGGTAAAAAAAAATTACTTGGTATATCATTATCTCTACTATACCATTAATGTAGAAGAAAAGGAATGTTAAATTTTGCTAATACTTAGGATATTCAATGTGATGGGATTTCCCTTGGAAAAGGATTGGGAAGATATTAAAAAAATGCCAGAACATCCTACATTATTGAAAGACTTTAAACGATCAAAGTTAGCATCTTTTCAAAAACAGTTATCACAAAAATTTGTTATTTAATTTTGATATTAATATAAATTCGTTTATAGTTATGCAAATTGTTCTCTCACAAAGTATATGGACCGACATAAAATTAAGCCAGATAGCAAAGCATTTAATTTGGTATGTTTAAGATAAAGTACCTTAGTCCTTTGTAATTATTTTAGTTTAACAGTAATTATTTTAATCATTTCAGCTTCAAAAGTTATTAATGATGGATCCCAATAAACGAATAACATCTGAACATTCTATGCAAGACGCTTACTTCCAAGAAGAACCATTACCAACGCAAGAGTACGTTTTTAATAACATATGTGATGTTGTTTTATCGTATGGATCGATCATGTTTAAATTTATTCGATATAATGAAATAATGTTGTAGCATATTTGCGGGTTGTCCTATTCCATATCCTAAACGAGAATTCTTAACGGACGACGATACAGAGGAAAAGACTGAAAATAAAGCACGACAAAATCAACAACAAACCGTGAGTATTTATTGATTTGTTTTGTGTAATTGATTCCCTTTTTTACGAATTCTGTGAAATTGTAGCAACAAAATCAACAGCAACAAGGAAACGGTGATCACAATCACGGGCAAAATGCAAAACGAGTAAGACTCAACGGTCCTCACGGAGCTCCAGAATTTCATCAACATCAAAGTCACGCGATGACCCATCAACAGCCTCCAGGAATGGTTTATTCTACTGCTCAACCAACGCAACCGTCAAATTTCCATCAACGTTTTTAAACAGTTCATATGACGATCGAATTCACCGATTAAACGATTAAATTATTAGTCTACCAAATTTAATTGACTTCTGTATCGATTGACAGACCAGCAGATTCCTGTATATTCACAGTACGATAATATAACTTTATTTATATATTGTGTACATGTACATGTCTTACAAAATACTTTTTATACTTTATGTGGATTTTATATTTCACAAATATCGAATTTATAACACATTTAGTGATATTACGGGAAATAATATATCGATTGCTTACCTTTAATAAGCGATATCGGTAAATTTTTAATAATTTAGCGACTGTAGATACCTTTGAGTAACTATTTGCAATTCTAAATTATCTTTATGTTATTTACATAATTTCTTATACTAATAAAAACGAACAAACGAGATATTGCCGAAGCGAAAGAAGAATAAATAATTGATAGTTAGAATTAAATTATTAAAAAGAGTTTTAAAAAAAGGCGGATGAAACGAGAAGAGAATATAAATTGGAAAGTACGTGGAGTCTTCGCACAGAGAATGACGAAGACGAGTGAAGTTGGATAGGGCAGAGGGAAAGTACGCATGCGCGGTAAATCATTCCGTAGCAAGGTGGCGGTCAGTCGCGCGCTCCTGAAACGCAGTTTCCGCGAATCGGTGCTTGACGAAAAAAGTGTGCGTGCACGGCGTGTTACCGCGATCGAGATGCCAATCAAACTACGGACCACTGATTCGCCAATCAACCTGTTGCTTAAATGAAAATAAAAGGTGAGAGAAAAGTCCTGCCTATCGAATAACTTACGCGATCTATCTATCTATCTATATCTTTTTATTATTCCTTGACTTTTAACTTTGACTCGAGACTCGAACACCTGTCAAACTTGGTCGTATTTCTTTTCTTCTTTACGAGAAGTATCACTTTAAATGAAACTCGTGTATTTGGAAACTCGCTAGTATCGGTCAGAGACGAACATTATTCTTGAATGTTACTATTTTAAAAAAATTTCTATTCCTTTAACGTGATCAGTATCACTCGCGTTATTTCAGTTTTCGAGTGAATAGTCTCGTATTGCACAATACTAAATAATCTCTTGCGTAATAAACAATAAAAATACTTAAACTCATCGCGTGACATTTTTAAATGATTAGGTATAATTTACCGATTTCTTGCATCGAGTAATATTAGATCAATATCGATATACTGTCTCTCAGCAACATCGGTGTTAATTGATATACATTGTTTCTCAAATTTTGCTCAGCGAATACAATATAAACAGTGATATTTCACCTAACTAGACGTTGCGTAATTGAAATTCATAAGATCGATATTTTTTCTTAGGCTTTACATGGAATTTCGTTCATGCTAAGAGATAGAAATTACTCGGCAAAGGATTAATGTGCTAAGATTTTGAATTTTGGTAATATCGAAAAACATCATAGATGCAGAAGTAAAAGTAAGGGGAAGGGGGGCGATCCTGACCAGTGCAATCCAACCAGTCGGGGGCCATGACCACGTTGCGACAAGGTAACCGCAATTAACTCGTATCAATGTATTAACGGAACGATTCGAAATCCTAACTGTTTCCGAGTCATTTGTAACGACAGTTATAGGAAACACGTTAGACGGTACACGGTACACGGTAGACTACTGTATACATACATATGTCTAATGCGAGATAATCGAGATACGATGGTGGTTGAACGCGATTCATCGACGATGTTCGTGTTTCTGCGTAACAGAACGCAACGGAAAAAATCCAAGGAAGGACCGGGATTACGTTTCAAGCAAGGACGTTCAGCATATCTATCTGAACTTTCACACAAAGCAAGCGTGACGAAACTAGCAATCGCGTATTCTATAAAAAAAATCAGCATGAAAGATCCTGCTCGAAACTATCGCAATGCGATATGGAAATCGAGCAATACCGAATCGAACATTTTTGGCTCCTATCTGGAGTGAAGTTAAACAAAAGCATCGACAATGAAACAACATAGAACTACGTGGGACGATTCGATAAATCGGATCGCGAAATGGTCGATATATCGATTGTATCGATGGTCGATGTGTCAAGTATTTTTCTAACGTTCATCTCGTGGAAAAAATATTTACTCGATCGCTCGTAATTGCGTCGATGGTTTCACGTAGGCGGTTGTTACGAGGCACAACTTGGTTCGAAAAGATTCGGATATACCCAAAGGCGTGAGCCTATACATGGAGATTCCGAAACACGATTTCCGTCGATACACGTCTTCTCTAAAAGAATAATTAATGGAGAAACGATTCGGAAATATCGCGCTAAGTCGTGCACGTGCGCCAGATCATACCAGTGCTGGACGATGATTTTACGATTATTCAAATAGCTCGTTCTCGTTTATGTAGTTTACGTTACATAGAGATGCATCTTTTTTTATCGAAATGTCCCCACGTTCGTCGATCTGCGAATCACCGCGTTCCGTAGATTCGAATCGCGAACATGTCGCGTTCGCGGTTCGCGGTTCGTGTTTCGCATCGAAGTCTCTTTTCGGTGACGAACGTCCGAGAAACGACATTGGCGATGGTCGAAACTTCTTTTGTCGGTAGTGAAAGACGTGGGAAGAGAGGAGAGCAGATTGTCAGTGAACACATACTTAGCTTTGCGCTCTCGTACGCGAAAGAGAACGAGAACAAGAACGAGTGACAGAGAAGAGAGGCGAGGTCAACAAGGTACCCGATATGGTATCCCACGTCCGCCGAGAGTGCTATTTCATGTATATGTATGCCTAAATATACACGATACACACATAAATTCGTACACGCGTTCGTAAGATCGTCTCTGCTTGCCTCTAGTATTAGCAATCGTCGCAATTGAATTATTAAATGCAGTTTTATATGCGACTCTATATGCCCGATCCGATCCGTCATCGTTTCGTTTCTACCGAATTCCATCGGTCTTCCTTCGAATTTGAACATTTCCTGAACGTGGTCCCTCGCGAACCGCGAATCGTTCGGTTTCACTAGAAATGTTCAGCCGCGCGTCAACGACGAGGGCGCTGTTACGTATATGCACGTCGCGACGAAATTGCTTCTACTATAAAAACACGACATACGATGGGTGTCCGGCTTTGCTTTTCGCGATATCTTCTCCTAAAAAACATTTCCAAAGCCGAGGCAACACAGTCACGAATAAAACCAGATCGGTCCGTCCGTTTCATTTTTTTGTATTTTTTTCTTTTTTTTTTCTTTTTTTTCTTCTTTCGATGGATCGGATCGCGGCCTTCCTAAGATGGCCAGTGCCACCGTAAATGCAGACACGCAAGTGCGAACTTCGAGGTCGTCGGTAGGAACGATTGCAGCAGGAAGCACCGATGACTTAGTACGGCTGCAACAAGGCGTACCAGCATGAATCACTTCTATCAACTTCTACTGCTCGCGATATATTCGGAAACGTGTTCACGAATCTCGCTCGGTTGGAAGCTGATTCCGTAATTCTTCGTTTCGTTTATTCTTCCAGTCAACTCTGTTTCCATCGCGATAGGAAACAATCGTAACGCGCTGTTCGCTTAAACGAACGATCTCTAATCGCGGTTGACTGAAAATCGGCTCATGGAAAAAACTTGCCTTCAGTTAGCTACGAAGCGATCGATGACAAACGATTTAGCCAATGTACGCTCATACGCTCATACGCACTTCTTAATCGTGGCCCTTAATAATCGAGAATCTATTTTTAAACGTGACTAGAGGTATGCGCATGCATACGGTGACGCAATCCTATGGTCTTTCCCCTATATTTCCCTCTCTC
>NW_016909129.1:468369-498620 GCF_001483705.2 Eufriesea mexicana
CGCTCTTCCTCTCTCGCCCTTTCACTCTTACTCTTTCACGCCTCTTCACCCCTCTTCTTCTTTCCACCTCTTTTCTCCTTCTCTCTCTTCTCCTTTCCTTTTCCTTCTCTTCTCTTCTCTTCTCTTCTCTTCTCTTCTCTTCTCTTCTCTTCTCTTCGACCATGATCTCTCTTCCTTTTCTCATGCCCTCCAATGTATTTTGTATTTCTATGTTCACGGTCTTCCGAAGCGGAAGATTTCATTTTCCGAACAGCGACACCTTCTCGCATCGGTCTCGTTGTTCTCTTACTTCTATGATGTATACACACGTATATATTCACCCAACGTCGAACGGAACGACGAATCTCGATCGTAACGTTTCCTTTAAAGACACGATCGTTCCAATGACGAACGTTGTCGCCATTTCAAAGAATCGCTTCGATGCTCGTTAAAAATCAAAAGATGACATTTCCTCTCTTTTTTTCCCTTTCCTCTTCGACTCTGCTCGCAGTTTAGTCGCACGTGCGTATTTACGTGACCCGCATACAAAAGAAGAGCGACACGTTGACGCTCAACCTAGACCTCGTTTTATTATGTTAACAAAAATTCAAGCGATCGCGTAAAAAGTGTGGTGGATTTGTGAGACCCTTTGGCAAGAATGATCCGTAACGCTTGATGTAACGATAGGGAAATTATTCGCCGAGATCTCATTAGATCATCGATCCGTAGATCCGTAGCCTGTACCCTCACGATGGTACGTCGTGGATCGCGGTAAGAAAAGTTCAGTAGAAGACGCATTAGGTGATTTGTCATAGTAGCCATTAGTTTGTTATATTATGTATACATATCGAGCAATCGCAATAAAACGACGTTTTGCGTTTGTTTCAGATTCGGAGCGCAGCATTTTCCAAATGCAGTCAATATGGATTCCCACGTTGGTCTTGACTATATCGTGGATAATCCCGATTACTGCGTCAAGCTTGCCTCGGGTAAAATTATTCAACGTTCTCGATAGCTCGAATGTCGGGTAACCGGCTCCGACTGCATCCTATTAATCGCGTATCTCGTTGAATTTCAGCCTTGGACACCGCTTGTCCCTCAGTCAAGAAGCAAGTGGTAGAATTGCTTTCGGCGCTGTGCGTTTACAGTCAGGATGGAAGACAGAGAGCTATCGATACTCTTCACGCGTATCAGGTGATCGAACTTGAGCAACGAATTCGAACAAGGATCGATCGATCGATTGATCGATCGGTCGCAGAGTAATAAAGTACACATTACCGCAAGGAACCGCAATTTTTAGCGCAGAGGTATCAGGTAGCGTTTAAATGCAAGGTTGCTGTACCTGTTCGATACGTAGGAACATAGAACGCAAAGCCGCGGGCTAAGCTTGTGTAAAAGTCACAGTTCAAGGTCTTTCTTCGACAAACAAAAGAACAATATACGGCGGTATCGCTACTTCGAAGCTTCGTGTTCGCGACACCATCGAGCTACACCGTGCCATACCGTGACACGACATGCCATGCCATTCTACGCTACGCCAATGATGTTTCACCTTACGAAATACTTTGCAAAGTATACGATTTCTTATCGCGAGCCAATTTCTTACGTCGTTGCACGTGAAAATCTCGGAAATCGCGACGCTCGAGCTAATGAATACGCGAACGCGTTAATCGCAAAGAACACGTAGAACCTGGCATTTTCTTTCCCTCCTTGTCTCTTTTTCTCTTTTTTTTTTTTTTTCTACATTTCTCACAGTTCCAATAATCGAGAAATTAACGTTCGATGATACGTTCCAGAAACGAAAAAACGAACGGTATCGATTGCGAATCGTGGTGGAAGAGTTGCAGAACGCGACTGCCGAAGACTATAGGACTGCGCTATTGGCATTCATAAACTGTTTAGTCATCTCTACCTCAGTGCTGAAGGATCGCATAAGAATTCGCAACGAGTTCATCGGTTAGTAACGATCGATATTTTCCAAACTTTTTAAACATTTCGATGCCGAGCGTCGTCTTGAGAAAGGAAAAAGGAGAAAATGTTTCTCCGTGTGCATCTAGAGAGAAGCAACGTCTAGGAAAACAATGGCTTAATATTGCGTATTCCTCTCGCTTGCAGGTTTGAAGCTTCTTCCGATTTTGAACGAGCTGCGGTGAGTACTGTACGACGACCTGGATTTATGACATTAACTGATTAACACCTTAACATCGTTGAATAATAAATAATAATGAACGTTACGAAAGGGCGCTTTATTGTACCCACACCTTCTCATTTGCACCTAATGCAACGTTAATATCGCGCATGCATCGAGCGTCGCGTCGTACGCAACTGGCCAGAATTATTAAACGATTCTATCGAGGATTGGTTGACTAACGAAGCAGGCATTCATTCAGCCTATACGATACACGACAATTGCATGCACTAATCCAATCATCGTGTTCGTGCAGCCGTATTCCACGCGCAATCGGTACGATATCGGTTTTCCGCCATCGCGTTTACACGTTCCAAGAAGACGTAGCGCGGCATCTAGCTTCGGATCTAACGTTCTTCTAACGATCATCGTCCTCCCTCGCTGTTGCGATACGCGTTATCGTCGAGGATCGTTTAATCGCGATCGAGCAAAGCGGCGAAAGCGCGACAAAACCATGGCTGGAATTACGACTATTCGCGTCGAATCACGATACGCGAATCACAGACTCTAGGTTTTGTCCTTTCTGTTTAGCTATCTCTCTACAGGAATAGTACGATCTGTCATTCCTCCACGGGATGACGGACGGACAAACTATTCTTGATCGAGCAAAACCAATCGTGGAAGTCGCTTTAAATATCGTTCGAGAGAATTGTACGCGGGAATTTACGATAAAAGGATAAAATCCGATCGCGATACGCACGCGATATCCATCGGGCTTTGGCGTTTCGTCCAGACGAGATCGCGCCTCAACGGCCATCCCTTTCTCGCGCCCCTTTCGTCCACTTCGCTTCGAATTCCTCTCCAGCTCTCTCATCCTTTAAGACCGTATCCACTGTCGCGTCGTAAGGTGATGTAACGGGAATCCGGTAATAAGTATGTAATACAGAGATGCGACGAAACGAGGAAATTGTCGGGTTGTTCATCGAGACTATTACGTACGTGTACGCGTGTATACCTATGCACGTACGCATTCGACGCTCATGCGATCCACAGTTCGTCTCTTTGCCTTTTATTCGTCTTCCTTTCCAAAATTCCTCGTAAATTCGAGTCAATCATTCTCCTCGCGATCGAATGACGATCCTATTGAAGAAAGCTTGAATAAGCGAAAAGAAGACAAAGGTGGAAAGGGAAGAGAGGGAGAGAGAGAGAGAGAGAGAGAGAGAGAAATCGCGTGCAAAAGCGAAAGAAAGTTGGCGCAAAACGGAGAAGAGCGAGGAAAAAAAAGGAGGAACCGAAATACGTGGCTCGAAGGGAGAGAGAAAAGCCCGAATTAACTCTCCGCGAGTAAGCTCGCGTCGCGATGAGATGCGGCTATAACTGCAACCGGCGGACTAAGCTGGAGCGATCTCACCGTGGCACTTCTCCATCCATCGCAACATTTACACGCATACTCGCCGGGACTGTTTAGAATTTCACAACTTATAATCGTTTCGCGTTTTCTTTCGCCTTTCGCGTAACGCGCACGACGTTATCGAATCGAGACGCACGCGTGGTCGCCTATCGACCGCGAGTGAAACAACGATTCACCGAACCTGTTACCATTTCGGACAATACGCGTAACATGGTGTTCCGTGTAAAGTGATATCCTCGACTTTATTTCCCGATTCGAAGCGATCGGGCATCTGGACGATCGGAAATACCAGTGCCCATTGTACACCGAGAGTGCATCGAGAAGAGAAAAATCCTTGTATCCGCAGCGCAGCTGAAACCCACCGTACATGTGAACCGAGTAAACCACATTAATCTACGATCACTTTTAACGTTCACGCGTTATCCGAGTAATCGAAATAGGCACGACGGATTTCGTATTTTGGCGAGTTTGATTTGCTCGATTTATCGCGAATTTATCGTTGTTCGGTTCGATAGCGCATCACCCCAACCTGACGCGTTTGTCACTTCTAACGAGTTAAATCGAACGCGTGCCTACACTCCTTCGTTTGCGAAGAATATACAACCAGTACATATGTCGTACGTTTCTGTCGCGTAAAAATAATATCGGATAACAAAGATTTAACGGTGTACACCGATCTCGTAGCGGAAACGATACGTAGATACGCGATATACCGGCGCGTCGGTACGATCTTCTTCGTTTCAAATGGAATTCGAAGCCAATTGAACTCGAGCAAATCGGGTTTTCGTCTTTATCTCGAAGCAGCTGTTTCGAAAGAGAGTCGATCAGACGAGATAGCTTGATACGTAGTGAGAGGAGATGCAGGGAAATCGTGGAAAAGGGAAAGAGCTAGGATAGAGAAATAGAAATTCTCGAGGAAACATGTGTGTCGAGCGAGACGAAAATAGAGCGAACAGCTACGTAAGGGCTTAAAATGTACCCGGATCAGGAAGGTGACGATTATTCTTGCAGGAAAAGCCACGCACCGGATCTGAGAGTGCAACTCGATGTCTTCGATGATCAACGAGAAACCGATGAGGAATTGTCGAACCACGGACCACCTGGAATCGATCTCTCCTCCCACGTCGATGTCTTTTACGCGATTTTTGGACAAGTAAGAACTCGATATCGTCGCCGCAATTTCTACGTTCGTCGAATTCTAAGTACGATCGACGATAACCTTCTGTCCCGCCTATATTGTATTTTAGATCGCGGACACTCCGCAAGAAATACCATTTCTGAGCATTCTTCAACATCTATTGCGGCTGGATCCCAAAGATGCTGCTAGCGATTTAGCGTGGGACACGGCAGAGACACTGGTCCATAGAGCCACGTTATTGGAGAATCGAGAAGACGCCACCAAGTTGTTGCGATCGCCTAGTCTTCAGGTGATCGTTGTCTCTAGCATTCCATCTAATCCAAGCGAAAAAGAAAGAGTATCGAGTATCCGCTTTTCAGACGAATCTCTGCTGTCACTGTCGAGGTACCGAACAAACCTGTGGAACCTCGCGAAAAACATCGTTGCCGGTGAACAATTCGGCGCTACCTCTGCCACCTTTACCGCCCCCGCCACCACCTCCTGCTCCCTTTGATCCGTCAGCTGCAAATTCGTCGAATCAAAGTCGCGTTTTACCGCCGCCTCCACCTCCGCCTCTTTACACCGGCAACGCAACGTACGCTGATGCATCGATGGAGCCACCGCCAATGCCGCCACCCTTGCACGCGTTACCGGTCACACGAGTACCCACCCCCGAGCCACCGAACAATCACGCTAGATTGCTCCCGCAACAGGAAATACCCACCCCCAAGGCTAAAATGAAAACCATCAATTGGAACAAGATACCCAATCACAAGGTATACGTCGACGCCTCTGTTCTTATCTTCCCTTCGTTCCCGAAAAAGTCCTTTTCGTTGCATACCGACGAATATGTCGACGACGTCTACGACTCGACGTTCCATTTGTCCAGGTGATAGGGAAACGTAACATTTGGTCCTTGGTTGCCGACGAACATCAAAACTCTCCTATGGCGGATATAGATTGGGCAGAAATGGAAGGGCTATTTTGTCAGCAAGTGCCACCGATATTACCAGCCGCCTCGTGTACCTCCTACGGAGCAAACTCTGACGCCGAAAGACGACGCAGGGAACCGACCGAGGTGCTGTTCTTTTATACACGCATGCAGCCTGCAATTTCGTTTTCGTCTAGCTTGCTTTCACGTTTCGTTCGATTTGTTTCGATTTGTTTCAGATCGCGCTTCTCGACGGCAAAAGGAGTCTGAACGTGAATATATTTCTAAAGCAGTTTCGAAGGTAAGCAACCTGTCGCGATCTAACCGAGAGACGTACGAATTGACAACGATTTCCAGTTCGAACGAAGATATTATTCGGCTGATAAAGGATGGCAGTCACGACGACATCGGGGCAGAAAAGTTGCGTGGTCTTCTGAAAATTTTGCCCGAGGTGGACGAACTAGAGATGCTCAAAAGCTTCGACGGTGACAAGTCGAAGCTCGGAAACGCCGAGAAATTTTTTTTGCAACTCGTTCAAGTACCGAAGTAAGGACAGGAAATCATTAGTTTGATCGACGCTGAGGAAGGTGTTTAATCGGTTCTTACTTATCTCGTGCCCCGGCAGCTACAAGTTGCGTATAGAATGTATGCTGCTGAAGGAAGAATTCGCTGCTAATATGAGCTACTTAGAACCCAGCATCAATTCGATGATCCTAGCCGGTGAAGATCTGATGACGAACAAGCCGCTACAAGAGGTGTTGTATATGGTTTTGGTTGCTGGAAATTTTCTCAATTCGGTACGAATAGAATGAAACTATGCTCGTGCGAAGAGCCAACGCGTAAATACGAATACGTAATTAAGAGTAACGTCGTAGGGTGGTTACGCTGGGAACGCTGCCGGAGTAAAGTTGTCTTCTTTGCAAAAATTAACCGAGATCAGGGCGAATAAACCAGGAATGAATCTTATACATTACGTAGCTTTGGTAACGTATATCTTTCGTGTTCGTTTGGTTGCGCGTATCTCTTCTGGTTCATGCTCGAACCGTTTGTTTCGCACCGTAGCAAGCCGAAAGAAAGAGGAAGGATTTGTTGGATTTCGCCAAGAGTATGACCACTCTGGAAGCTGCCACGAAGTAAGTGCTCTCCCGAAACTAATTTAATCGATTTAAACAACGCCTAAAACGTTCTCTCTTTTATCCTTTGTCGTGTGTGCGTGTGTTCGTGGTACACAGGACCACAACGGAGCAATTAAACAACGAATTTAACGCACTCGACACAAAGATCAAAAAGATCAAGGCACAGATTAATTTTCCTTCGACGGAAACCGACATTCAGGAACAGATGGCACAATTTTTACAGGTATCGCGTCTTTAATGATTACTACTTGGTTGGTAAAGCAAGCAAAAAGGAAAAAGGAGGAAAACGTTAGGAAATGGAAGGAAATTTCGAGAAATTTCCTGTTAATCTTGCTCTCGTGTCGTAGATAGCCGAACAAGAGATGTGTCAATTAAAACGAGACATGGAAGAACTCGAAACCTTAAGGCGATCGCTCGCTGAATTTTTCTGCGAAGACAGCAATACGTTCAAAATCGAGGAATGCTTCAAGGTATTCCATCAGTTTTGTCAAAAATTCAATCAGGCTGTCGCGGAAAACGAGAGACGTAGAATTCAAGAGGAACAAGTATTGGCAAGGCGCAAGCAACGAGAAGAACAACTCTTGGCTAAAAAACGATTACGTACGTCATCGTATATGACAACAGTTTCATCCTCTCTTACGTCCATACCTCTATTTTAATCTTAGTTTACCTCTGCATTAGCTTTATTTTCACTGTACTTTTTCAATTAACTTCGCCGTCGCGCTATTTTACGCGTATGTTACAGTGACCAACAACCAACAAGTCGAAGCGCCAACCTCTGAATCCGAATGCAATTTAATCACTTACGATCCTTTCGATCTTGCCAGCGGTTTACCTCAAAGGAATTACGGTCGAAGTGACGTCAAGGTGTATACCATTTCCAGCTGTTTGATCGTATCACCTAGTACGTTGTGCCATGATTATTTCGTCTTATACTTTCCTTCAATTTAGATCAAAAGATTGCAAAACGGTGGTGTCACCTCCGATGAAGATGTCTCGATAACCGGATCACCGAATATTCGACGACGCTTAGGTTCATGTTCCGGTGGAATCGTCGATCAACAATCTACCAAAGAAGAAACATATTCACCAGGTTTTACTCCTTAACCGCGATTAATTTCGAACGCGACTCTATTTTTTCCTACTGTTCTTTTTCTCGCACGTTCACAGACGTCACACCGAACGGCACGCTTCGTCGTCGAAGAAGTCGAATACCTTGCGAAGATGACGACGGTAATCTGATGGACTTTTTAAGGACGTCGGGACAAGACGGTAGTCGTGAGAGAAAATCCTGGGGTAGCTTAGGTATACCTAACCAAATATCTCGCTATAAAAAAGCACTTCGCGAACGTTATTCTTTTATCTGATTCTTTTTTCCGCCGATCAACGAGCAGATCGCTCGTGGGCGAGAAGAGCTCGCGGTCAGTCAGGTCGCAGAAGTGACCTGTTAAACGCGGATATCTCGGGTGATCGCGAAAGACCGAGTTCTCCGTCACCTTTAATCGAGAACAAGCCTTTCTTGCAAGAGGAAGAAACGAAACCTGCAGGGTAAGTGACCACGACGAGCTAATCTCGACGTGACTGTGTCGAACGTTTATTGGAAACAGGAAAGCATGGCGGCAAAAAATCGAGGCGTGGTTATCGGAGAACGAAAAGGAAGATCGTGCAGGCGAAGAACTTCAAAGGAAAGCGAGACAGTTGCATCACGCGAATCGACGGTCCTACGAAGACTCGGGTAAATATAAAGACACGTCTATATACGAACGTACTTTGTTCATCGAACGATACAACGTGTCTCTTCTAAATTGACCCTCGTCGATTTCATGCGCAGAAAGCGAAGGCAAGACGAATACTCAGGTCGAAAGTGGTTCCACGCGTGAATCATACTCCGAAGTTTACGACTGGCGTCCGTCTGTCGAGAAGACAGACGTGATGCGTACGATGGAAGCTATCGAAGGTTATCCCTTCTACTGTCTTTTACCATATTTAGCAATAACCGATCTTTATTACATATACGTTTACGTATATGTCTGTCATAAATCGAATACGAATTTGAATTCTAGAAGCCGAAACGCAACCATCGCAGAAGGATAAATCTCCGTGGCGAAAATCAAGCCTAAACGTACCAAATAGCATGGAAGAGACTGACCCGCGTTATTCCCGTAGGCTAAGATCCAGACTCAGCGCAGAGAACGTTTTAACTTCGAGCACCTTGCAGGTTAATATATCTCGACAACCGGATTTCGGTTACTTATCCTCCCTCCGAGGAACAGAAACAATGTTTCGCTTCTTCCTTTTCGTTACAGTCCATCAAAGAGGAAGAGAGGAAAAAGAACAAGATCAATGATATCGCGAGCTCGGGTACTCAGGATGAATTAACGATATATTTACGGCAACCTTACGGCGATTCTCAGCTCGCTGGATCACGAAGATTTTCAAAGCTCAAGAAGGGCACGGACGAAGAGAAAATGATCGACAAAATAGAGATCGATTCCGATAATATAGAAACACCACCGGCAACTAGGAAGCTATTCAGTCCACCGAAAGAAGTGAAGCCGGTTGAGAAAGAACCGTGCAAAAGGGAACGTTGCAACGGTTCTTTCCAAAGCAGAGATTTCAAGAATTCGACGGCGAAGAATGCAAATAACGCAGACTTCGGGACAGGTAGGTCGCATAACGCATCTCGTTACTTACACTCCTCAACGATGTTACCATCGCGAGTACGTGACGCGTACACCGATCATTTCAGGTAATTTCGATCGTTACTCTGCGGCAAGGAGAACGCGAAGATACAAGAAGAACCAAGACTCGGCAGAGAAAGAGTCGAAGCAACAGGAGGTTGCCGGTCCTGAGTCGTTCGAGGAGAAACCGGCTGAACGTCCGCAGACTCTGCCACTGTCCGAAGAGGGGTGCGGCGAAGGTTCCATGCTGTCTGTTTGGCAAGAGAAATCAAAGCAGCGAGGATCGTCGAGTTCCCTCGATATCGACGCGGCACTGGCAGAAATCGCACGCTCCGGCGAGGATCTTCAACGACTGTCGCGGCCATTAACGCACCGAAACTCGCGACTTCCGGTCAGTCAACCATCGGCTGTCGTCGCTGTAACGAACACCGTTCTCAGCCCCGTAATGCAAGAGTCTCGCCCCAGGGAACCGTCCCTAACCGTACTCGCTGAGAGAGCTGTGAGCAGCCGCGAACGACAAAGAAGCATGATCGATCCTAGTCAGGTAAAAGAAGCGATCAGATTGACCAACAGTCCGCCAAGTCAGGTAAACGAAAGTCAAAACGTCTCCTCGCGATCTCGAAATCAACCTCGACCTTCCGCACTGAACGAACCTACCGACGATGAAATCGATCTAGCCACCGATTCGAATCGTTGCCAAGTAAACGATTCCGGTAGCGATATTAATCACGATAAACGATCCGAATCGACTGTGCGAAACCAAAGCAAGATGCAAGCCTTGCAGTCCAACGCGGATGGCTCCGTGTTTCATCCTAGATTCGTGCCACCTGATATAAATGTCACCTCGTCCAGCGCCAACTCTAACTCCAATTCCACTTCCTCCTCCTTCTCCCTATTAACCCCATCTGGAAAAGTTCGAGATCAAGAGATGAACGACGAAGGATTCGAGGAAACGCAAAGTTTGGTGTCCGAAACACTTAGTCAAGAAACATCTTCTGGAAACTACGAGACGGACACTCACGACTCGACGCGATGCTCGCCAGCCGAATTACGCTATGCCGGAACCGATAGCCACCCTCCCATTCGCGATATCATCGGTGTCGAAGTGCCTGACCACAGTCCCAGGAAATCGATCGCGAATACGTTAAAATCGACGTCATCGGCCTCGTCGTCTTCGTCAGCGATCAAAGGGTTCGAGAAACGAGCCACCTCGATGAAACACGTCGCAGAGAAATCCAGCTTTCTTCCGAAACGAACAAACAGTTTGAAGCGTGACGCTGCTGTCAGAAAAGCCGAGTCTATGCAACGAAATTCGAACTTGACTTATCAATTAAGCAACAATCAAACGAAGAACGAGGTAGAACGTTCAGGATCGAGAAGCAGCCTTCGCAGTTCGCGAAGTTCCTTGAATAGCGCTACGTCTGTGAACACCGTGCGAAATTTAGTTCCGAACCACGCGCCTCTCCGTACTTACACGTCCGCGATTTGCGCGTTAACCAACGATCTGCGAAAGAGTCCGTCGCATAGTCCGTTACCACCAAAAAGTAACGAGAAACGTCGAACGAATCCACGCGCGGTAGTCACTAGAATACCTGCCAGCAGAAGCAGTAGCAGCGGAAGCAGCGTGGGTCCAACCGCTCGAAACGTCCGTAAATCTCTCGGGGTGAGTTTTCGTCTTTTCAAATATTTCACTTTATCTACTCAGTTTGGCCCGTGTATCGCAAATTGGCCTTCACCCGTTTATAGCAGAAACAGTCGTGCCTAGCGACGAATTTCCATGTTTTTAGTCGACCACGGACGTGCAAAAAGGAAACAAAGGGCGGACGATCGCTTCGCGAAGCAGCAGCAGCGGAAGCGGTAGTAGTATGGGACCACAATCGTTATCGCTAAATCGGACCAACGTTGAGAAGGTATCATCATCGACTACGAAAAGTAAGTTGATTCATCCGAGAGCCGGAACCAGAAATCACAGTTTTATGAGACCGACGGCTGCGAGTGTTAACAAAGGTTCTATTCCGAATCTACCCAGAAGCATCAAAAGTTTGGTCAAGTAACGACTCCGACGAAAAGAAATCGCTCAACGCCGAGTAACTCAGTCTCGTCGATAGTTATCGGCGATACTGTTTTCTCGTAACACGTTTATCTTTAAATGCTTCGAAATGTACGCGTGACTTTTAAATCGTTCGCCATGATCGTCACTTCGAGGTCGTTTAAAGATTACTCAGCGTCAAGGGTGCAGTGACAGCGACATGGTCGCGTTAAGATTATTTAAAAGTTATTGAAAATCGGGCCAAGTCAATTGAATTTTTATACGCGTAATACAAACACCCGTACATCTCGTAACATAGTGGTGCTTGTGTAGAAGGAAAGCATTGAATTCCAGCACCGTTGTATTACTTTACGTGAACGATTGCAAGGAGGTGGAAATTTTCAGGATGACTCTGTAACTATATGGCAATTTCTACGCCAAAAACGGTTATTACGTCATAAAAAATTCAGAGATAGAAGAAATATTGTAAAGTACCGATCGTATATCGCTGACGATCCCCAGTTCGTTAAATGAGAACTATGGAAAATATATCACATGTGGCATTACGTTTTGCAGAAATGTTCTGCAACTGGAGAACCGCGTTCGTCGAAATGTAAGGTTATTCGCATCGCGTGAAAGGCAAATAAATTAAATACGTTTGTAGTTCGAGTAGTCGCTGTCGAATTGCGAGCAACGAAGTAATGCAAGGAATAATTTATACCGTACTGCGTACCGATACTGCAAAAATTGCACCGAGTATCCTATAATTTATGTCGTTTTAGCCAATGTATCGGGTAATTACTTCCAGTCCTTTCGAATACAATTGCATGCATATGTACCATATGAAATTACTAATAATTACAAAAGAGAAGAAAAACGAATAAATAAATATCACGTAATTCCATTCGACAAGGAGATTTAATATCGAAGCGAAACAACGATATCCTATTTAAGCAAAAGAATCTTACTAAAATTCTGTGCAATAAGTCATGAGAAATGGACAAACCTAGGAACGAATAAAACGAGAGTAATTTACATCAACATCGTGTTTGCGAAATGATTCAACAGCCGCGTAGAATGGAACGAATGATCGGACGGTGATCGAAATCAACAACAACGATTAAACTCGCGATATCCATACGTTTTATTTACATGGATTTTCTATCGTTGATCCGAATTTATTTATTGTTTCGAGGAACGGTCTAACGAGTAACATATCGCTACTTAATTTCGCGATGTTCAAACTATCGCAGTCGTTGGTTAGTCAAATGACTGCAAACGTTTGTCGTATACGTAATAAACGTAAACTCGGTGTATCGCATAACGTAGAAAACGATCGTATTCGGAATCATCTTATTTTTACCCAAAATATACGATGTAGGAAAAATTCGTGAAAACGTTGAAACATGCAAATGGTCGAAAGATAAGACGACTCCAAGTACACGCGTATGCGATTAAATATATTAGGATGTATCCGTATAGTGCTTACAACAACGATGAGTATTGCAAATGAAACAAACAGAAATTACACGCAACGAGTAAATTATTTTACGAACGGGCTACGGAGATGAAACAACGATCGGCAACGAAAGGATGAAGGCTATAAATGGACTTGAATAATGGTGCAGACAAATGTCCGGTTCGTTAGGTTTCCTAAGAACGATCACGAAAACCAAGAAGTACCGGACCCTTCGGTGCGAGGATAAATTCAAATTGCAAATCGAGTTCTTCGTCCACGATGATCTCGAACTCCCGTACGATCTGTGGAAGAACAGTTAAGCCTATAAAGACGCGATACACGTGTTTTGGGATGTATCGTAGAGGGAAAACAGACCTTTGCCAAAATGAGCTGTAGCGCGAGTTCCACGAACCGTTTGCCCGGGCATATTCTCCTTCCAGCTCCAAATGGCGCCACTAATAATGGAGAATGAGGACTGACAGGCGTCAACCATCTCTCGGGCAAATACTTTCCGGCATTCTTGAAATTCTTTTCGTTCAAACCTGCTATCCAAGTGTGTAAAAGGACCGTGGTCTAAAAGAAACGATAAATTTTTAATAATATGTATAAGGAAAAAAGAAAGAAGAAAGAAGCGATGTAACTTTTACTCACTCCCGCGGTGAAGCGATAACCACTGAGTTCGATGGGTTCGTCCAAAATTCGAGCTATACAAGTGGTGGTTGGGATCATTCTAAATACGAAACATAGCAGTCATTAGAAGTAGCCTCGAGTGGCTTAGAAAATTTTGCTTCGGAAAAGAAACGCTCGACGCGTTTTACGCACCGGAAAGATTCGGTGATACAGGCGCGCAAATATTTGGCTTGTCGCAAATTATCTATAGTCAAATCACAACCAGCCGGAGCCAACGAGTAGGTTTCTTCGTAAAGTTTGGCCTGTACGCTTGGATTACGGCCGATCAAGTGAAAGAGAAACACCAAAGTGTTTCCTAGCTGTGCAGAATCGAAGGAAAGCATGCAAAGTGATAGAAAACGTAATGGCGTGACGCGAAAAGGTGGAGATGCAAGAAATCACGCAGCATCGCGTAAATATCATCCTCACCGTGTGTATACCGGCAGCTATAAAATCAACGATAGCCGCCTTCTTGTCGCGTATATCGAGATGCTTTTGTTTTAAAATGGATTGAAGTACAGCCTCGACCGATTCGTCCCTAGCATCGTCTCGTTTCTCCAATATCGTGGCTTCGACGATCTCCGAAATGATACTGAAAGCGAGCAACTTGTATAACGTGAAACGCGTAATCGTTGTACGGCCCATCGAATTTTCAATCCGTTCGTTCGACACCACCTCGAACATACTTGTATATGGCGTCCTCGCTCTCTATCAGTTGTTTGTACGCGGAGGTTGGTAATAATTTCCAAAGCGGCAACCCGTAAAAGGCGTCCCGCGAGGCCGTAAAGTGTACCCTGACGGCTTCCGCTAATCTCACAGCGAGCTCGCTGCTGGAATCTGGCTTTAGGAAACCCAAGTGTCGACCCAAGATCAAAGTACAGGTACCTAGAGCGAAACGGAACAGAAAAAAAAAAAACGATGCGTAAGGTGAGATGGCGCAGAATGGTTTCAGATCTACCGATAAAACGGATCTTACTCTCGAGTCCCATCTTGTAGGCAAGCTCCTCGAAACCTGTCACTTTATATCCCGTTCTTCGTCGACGAATCAACTCGATGAACGAATCTGCGACGACATTCAGAGCCGGGAAGAAGCCAAGGACGGTACTGGCCCCCGTCAGTTCTGACGTAAGAGCTGTCCGAAGATCGTGCCACGTTTGTCCCTGTCTATCGAATTATTCGTTCGTTTAAATTGACCGCGTCCTTCTCGTTCCTTACATCAATCTGTTATGCCTGCACTTTACGACTTTAAATGCTTCTACGAAAAAGAAGTTCACCGTGAATTTTCCCTTTTCGCAGCCAAACGATTTGCCCCATGGCATTGCCATGAAATTACGCGTGTACGCGACGCACCGACCCACCCTGTCGTTAAACGAAATCTACTCACTCGTTCACCAAACCGAGGTTCGTGTAACGATCGTGCCGTGTTTGCCGATAGTAGGATATCACCTCTTGCGGAGGACGAAGCGGATACTTGCAGTTCCGTCGAAGGATAGCTTCGATATCCTGACGGGAGAACACAGAGATCACGGGAAAGTTCCATAATGCTTCTTCTTTACACAACGCTCCGTATCGTTGGTTCAAATCTATTCTTAAATGAGAAACCATTCGCTATGTTAAAAATCCGTGTAACGCCTTCTGCCGACGTAGTCTGTTTCGATCGAAATTCGAGGAAAGTTCCGTTAACGGAAACGGCGCTGAGTAGGTACTTACACTCGCGCGTAGATACGTATAGACCAAGGGCAAACTTCTTACCTTTGTAAGCGTCGTGAATCTTGTTGAGTTTATAGTAACCGATGCAGGAGAATATCCACCTGGTTCCAAGAATCGGTAAAGGATACGGTCCTGGCACGTTGGACACCGTTTCAAACTTTCTATCGTGCTTCTCCTCGACCGGGGCTGTCAAACATGGTGGAAAAACGTGAACGATCGGACGAAAACGGATTCGCGAAAGGGAGCGATTTTCTCTAAGCATTCCAACGGGACTGTCGACGCTGTTACGTCGCAAGCGTGGAGCGAACAATTTCACCGCGGTTCAAGACGGACGGGCAAGGTCAACGCGGCAAGGACGCAACATCGAAGCACGAGGTTCGAGCTTAGAAAGGGGACCGTGACCCCGTATATACGAACGCACGTCGTCGCTTCGTATCGAAGGTCGTTCGTATACACGAAACGTAATAATTTTCTGTCGACCTTTCCGACTCGTGCACACAGCCTCGTGAACGCATCGCGCCACGTCGAGGAAAGAAAACGCGCGCGCCATTCTTCCACGAGCACGTGCACCGCTCCTCCTAATTCTTTTCCTTCCAACTAGCGTTACACGCGCGCGCGCGCGCGACACCTACTAATTTACTTTCACAATGCGAAACGCAAGATTTATCACTCACGGAGAAACTTACCGCTGGTTTTGTGAGATGCCCCGGTCCAGAACCACCAAGCTGGCCGATGGCTAGTAGCGAAGATCAATATCGTCAATAGGGCTGCCGCGATTACTTCGAACCAAACACTCGAAAGTAACATCTCGAAACTCCTACGGAAACGAGAAGAAAATTTCCACTTACGAATATCCCTCGCGACTATTTGCCGCCGACAAACTGGATCGCTATTTGGTCAGGCGGTTCCGAATCCTCGAAATTTTTATAGTCGCGAGATACCGATCGCTAAGCGGAAAGTAAACATCGCGAAAAGTACCACGATCGAGTCTTTAACTTTCGACTCGACTCTACTCAACTCGACAAACAATTATTATTTTCACAGTCGTTCGTTATCTCGACGATAAAGGGATATATCGAGAACGGGCGCGAGCTCGACACACGCGTATACACCACTGGCTACGCACGATTACGTCTATATATTTTCGCGTAACCGTGTGCGCGGCTGGTCGAAAAGATTGGCTGGAAAAATGCTACTTCGCACGCAACTACCCGCGATGCGACGACCAACCGCGCCGCATAAAATACGAGCTAGTGGTTGTGACTCGACGTAAAACTCTTAGATCCTAGATAGGTAGGGGATTCGTTCGACCGGTCTATGGAGAACGATCGCGAAACAGGAAACTGATAGAGAGAGAGAGCTTGTTACGCTTCGATCTAGAAGCGAACCGCGTGCTAGTACCGCTCGCGGAAGGAGCGCGGATTACGATAAATCGAACTGGCCGTTAGCGAAAAAATGACGCACCACCGCTTCTCCGAGTCCATTCGAGGTTAACTGACTGTCCCAGTGTTATTTACGGACCGGCAGTTTCTTCTATTTGCAGTGCACTGATAACACGTGTTGTCACGATGACCCTGCTCTCTCTTTGACTCGCTAATCTCGAAGCTGTTACACGGATCGAGGAGAAAATGCTTAAATACCCGTCCCCCATTGCGATACGATACGTAACTTGTACGCTCGTCGGTTTCTCTATGTCTCGCGTAACGAAAACCCGCCGATTACGCGCCGATTACGAATCTTCGTCCAATCACGTAACTCCGTTTCCCTCGGATTACGAAAAATCATCAACCAAACGATTACCTCTTTTTCCGCCAATTTTACCCACGCTTCGTCGCTGTCTATAATTTTGCGATCGTGCAATCGATATCATCGACAGATGGACTCGGAACAGATCTATCTTTTCCTTCTTTTCGCCACTATTTCTCGTTCCCGACCACTAATTTCCGAATTACTCGATCAAAGTTATAATCGACGTTAGCTACGAGATGAGGAAAAGTTGAAATCCTCCTAGAAGGAAATCATCCCGTTTCCGATGACATATTACTCGCCGAGCAGAAACTCGTACACGAGCGTCCATGACGATGCGTCGGTGTATTTAGACTTATATCTAAATGCATAGTTAATTGCACGGGAATGAAACGCGCGGTATTCGATCTAACAGTAAACGGAAATTGGAAGACGATCTCTCGTTGAAAGAAGAACGGTAAGAGTGCGAAAGATGGCGAATTGCGAAGAAATATGAACGGTAACTGGTAACGTTTTCGAAAAAGAAAGCACTGTGTCTTCCATAAATTACAAGTTAATTCCCGTCACTGAACGATATGTATTTAAGAAACACGGAGCAGCGATGGAACCGACAATGTTCGCCCGCTGGTTGGTAAATATTTTTCATCGTGTAAACTGTTGTTCGCTGCTCGTTAATGATACGACTGCCACCGTTAAGTACCGGTGCGTGCGATTCTTCCAAATGTACAAAGTACAGTATTTCGATGGAGAATACATGGAATAAGATCGCGACGTTGTCGATCGTGTAACAAACCAAAGGAATGTTACGTAAATCTTTATTTTCTTCCTCGACACGCGTAATAAAAATAAGTCGAGAAAGTTGAATGCATATTATCTCATTAAGCGCGACCTATATGTCGGTCAATTGAATATTTACGCCTGATTACTCTCGAATAAATACGCCCGATATTTATCTACATTCACGAATATTTTCATAATATTTCCGTTGTAACATTACGAATATCTACGTTCTCGCGTCGTACATACGCGTATACACGCGTTCACTGGTGCGATTACGCGAAACATGCGACTAATTAAATCTAATCTCGAATAATCTCGAATCGAAATGTCTCGCATCGTCTCCCTGTTCACCTAGTACGCATCCTCGACGTACTAAAATCAACGGAAAAACTCGGTAACGAGCGGGATTAACGGTAACGATACGTACGTACGTTTCTCTGATCGATAAACAAATTTTCCTTCGCGTCATAATTGCTATCCCACCCGTGCGAGCAAACGAACGGAAAAACTTTAAAGTTTACAGTTCTACGATTAATCTGTGCAGAACTTCAGTAAACTTTGATTACTTGCGTTGCTATAGCAATTAATTTTTCGCTAAAGCTCGCGATCGAAACGCCTGAAAACGAACGCAAATCGACGCGATTTGCGTTTTTACAGAGAACATACGAATAAGATTGCCCGTTAGAAATGAAATTCCAAAAAGCAGATTTTTATCGTTATGCTTACTCCATTTAAATAACGATCATCGATTTAAGGAAACGTAAACGTTTCTTCGATTCATCATAATCGAATTATTCGTTCCCACGGTATAAGCGTTGATCTACCACTAGAACCACGTGCTCACACGATGCGATTCACACTATTTATTCTGCATACGCGTAATACTTTGCTTTAAATGATTGCTGTTTACATGAATTTGAAGTAGCGGCAAAATGATGACGTTCAACGAATGTCGATGAACCGCTTGTGCTCGGAAATTCGACGGATTTGTTTAAATTCGCGTGTTCGTGTCACAGGTAACGATCAACCGGTAGATAAAAACAAGACGTTCTCGTACTTACGAAGGGTGCGCGTAGTCTGAAGTACAGTTAAAAAGAGACACCAAACGTCGTCGTCGTTGAGATGATTGTGATGGTGGCGGTAGCGGTAGTAGTGGTGGTGGCAATGGTGGTTGTGGTGGTGGTAACGATGGTAGTAGTGGTGATGGTGATGTTGATGGTGTCGATGGTAATGGTGGCGATGGTGATGGGCTATGATGGTTTTGCAAATGCTGCCAGCAAAATCAACCATAATCGTAACAATGTTCATACACTGAAAAGCTATACGTCGTATCGACGAATCTACCTTTCGATATGAGAACTTTCAAAAATAAAAAGAAGATAAAGAACGATGAAAAGTACAAGAAGCGCGCGATTGAACTGGAAGGGCAAAACTATCCATCTAATAGAATAAAAGCATAACGGTCGAGTTTGCGTTGAATGAATGAGAAGGGAAAAAAGAAGCGGGAAATATAAGTGGGACTAAACGAATGAAAAGAAGAAAGGGTTAAAACGATTGGATAACGTAAAACAGGATAGAAAAGCTTTTATACGGCTATTGCTAGTTATTGCTAACGCCGTATCGTATATGCTAATTGAAACTAAACAAGACTTGGAAAAAATAAAAACTGCCGAATACGAATAGAAACTAATTGCCGTTATTCGGTATCTGTTTAAAAGTCGACAGATGCAGAGGCTCTACCGTCGATCGTCCTATAATTTCGACCGGAAACCTAATGATTTTCATCGATGTTCTGTTCTTCTTGATTATCGCTCGACCAAAACTGAATCGTTCAATTAGCGAAAAACAGAAACTCGTTCATCTCTGCTGGACACTCGGAGACCAGCTCTTATCTGCTGCTCGGTAGTCCGTTTCCACGCTTCGCCCGTGCCTTTTGCTGGTCCGACGCAACGGTCCGATCATCTTCGACGGAGGGGGTAGCTTTGGTGGGGATTCCAGCTTACAGTGATCACGACACGTTCGGCAGATGGCGCGATACCCTGTCGCAAGCCTCTGTCGACGAACAAACGCGATAATTTCATGACGACCGGTTACATCCAAATTAACATTCTCTTCCTTCTATTTTTTTATTCTCCTAGCAGAGGAAAGCTCTTCGTCTAATCCATTTGTATCCTAACCAAAAGCTTTTTCACACACATGAAAAACCAAATAATCCTGTATTACACGTGTACGACGAATATTTTGAAAAGTAAAGACGTTATGAGACGATGACGTAGCTCTATCGAATAATAATCGAGCAACCGAATAATCGCGTAGCTAACGATAAAGGTAAATAGATGCGTGTAAAAGTCGATGCATTGTTATTTCGATATACGTACGTCGACAATGAACCGGAAAGAATGGAAAGATCGAACTAGACCTGACAAGGCAAGAAGTGTAGCTGTACCGTGAAAAGCGTGAAGATACGCGCGGCCTGAAACATCGATTGAAACTTGTTTTGCACGAAATCGAATAAGACAACACCGTGTTTCAAAACGATGAAAAACGACGAGACAATCCCTGATAAATTCTGTTCGATGTGATAGAAGCTACACCTGAAATCGTGTCAAACGTAATGTAGTAAAAATTTCGTGCTGTCGGATGCGAGTAAAAATACCAATTGCAAGAATATAGAAAACAAACTCGTACGACGGCTGCGTATTATCGAAATCAACGACTCGCGAAATGGACGACAAACATATAGGATGAACAGATGAGAATAAGATGTTAAATATATGGAAAATTATGCCCAATACAGCGAAATAATACAGAACGATAGTATTTATAATTGATATTCTTGCAAAAATTTCCAGCAATATGACAAAAGACTAACCTTCTTGTATCTACGACATACATATACAAAAGGTATAAAAGAATAATCCGAAGGCAACGGCATGCATCGCTGTGAAACACTTACGCTCATACGTACACATGTACGGGTGGTATATCGCTGTACCGAAGATGGTCGACCAACCAGGAAGTGATCATGAGCAACTGGTCACTCGCCGGAATTCTGTCCGTTGCGATTACACGTTCCTGTGTAGTCTGTGTTAAAATTGGAATCTTTCTCGGGATTCGTATAATGGCACGTTATTAAAACGGGAATTTTCTTGTGCGGTACCTTATTCAGTGATGAAAATTGCCGCATATATTCGATGAAACAACTCTTTCCTTGTACCATTACTTTTTCAACAAGCTCCTTTGTGTTGTAAAATAAAAAAGAAGAAAACGTTCAAACGTACGAACGTGTCTTATAATTGCAATCCTGTAATACCAAAATCTCTTTTTAACTGTTTTGGTAACACATTTGTACACTTTGTTTCCCTTACAAACAACGCGTTTTAATATTTTAAATAATGTTTCGCGATTTAATCATTGTACATTGTCGTTGTAAAAACAAACGGTATAACTTCTGTGAAGATATCGATATTCGGATCCAGACTGCGACCGAGGCCTTCGATCACTACCATACTGAGAATCACGCTGCTGAAGGTTCCGTCTTGCTTCACACGATGCTGAACCATCGCGGAAAACAATTCAGTCACAACGGTGCTTACGTTCACCTGTAACATTTTAAGGCGTCCCTTAGAAGGATTTTCAATTTTCTCTATTATTCCATATGTCACGCATACTTTATATCGTATATTTTAAAAACTTTTAGAAACTACATTAGTTCTGCTTTGAAGATGCGAGTTTACGATGTCTTTCATTGTTCTCTTGAAACCATCTGGGTCAGGGGATACGCACGAACTATGTTCCAGGATATATTCCGCCGCCAATTCACCCTGAAATAAAATCAATAAATGAAGGAGAGTTGAAACGTGAAAGTAAGACTGAAGGTAATAAATATATGTAAATACATTTCCCATAAGCACTGAACGAAAAACATCCACAAGATTTTGTCGGCAACGATCGTTCAGAGACACTACTAAGCCACAATCGAGTATGACTAAGCGTGGATAAACCGGTAAGTAATCATGATTGATAAGTTTCCAAAACCAGGCGCTAATTCTTCCAGTTGGTTCGTAATTTGTTTGTACCAAGATATTGCCCGGATGCATGTCACAGTGAATGAAGTTGTCATTAAATACCTGTCATTTTCCCGATAACTTTAATTGTAATTAAAAGATACATCAACATCGTACCGATAATGTAAACAGGCTGCGTTATTGCCAACCATCTTTAAGATTGTTTTAATCCCTATCTTTGCCAGTTTTTCTTGCAACTTGGTATGGTGACCATTGAGATAAACGGAAATAGAAGAACCTTCATGAAAACTTTCCACGAGTACTTCGCGTTGAGTAAAATTCGTGTAAGGCCGCGGAAATACAACATCCTTCCTCGTGGAGAAATTGTTTGCGAATTGAATTAAATTCGCTGCTTCCAAGTTCATATCAACCTTTGTACAAATTATCATGAAGATTAAAATATTCTAGATCGAATCGACGAATTATCAAGGATTATCTTATGAAATTAATATAAAAAGTTTACTTGATTTTCCATTATTTGGGAAAATTCATCGATGCAGTCGGTAAGACTGAGCCATTGCAATTTGGGCATGACGTATGTCGCGTATTTACAAATTCCTCTCATTATAGAAAGATCTCTTCTAAATTAAACGACAAAGAAAAACAATCTAGAGATTTAGAAAGATTAGTTGTTATTTCACATTTCATCCTAATATATACCATACCTTAGTTGCCCTTTAATTCCAGGATGTAGAATTTTTACAGCTACTGGTTGCAATTTTCGTGTAATATACGCATTATTGTTTGGAACTTCATCAATTTTGTCGTTCAATGTTCTCTCTGAAATTATTTTATTATTTTTTTATTAAATATTCACAACGCGAGTCAATAAAATTAATTATATTTTTTTTACATTTACCAATGAGAGCGATCAACGACCCGAATCTTAAATATTCCATAACTGCAATAAAATTCGTTTAAGATTTATGATATATACAAGTAAATTCAAATTTACGAAAACTTCCGTTCTCGTTTAATAGCAAATGTATGCAGCGTGTTAAGCAGGTGTTTAAATAGTTTACTTTGAATAAATGCAGATATCCGAGGTATTCTTGTTATGTCCACTGGGGCATTCAGATCCACCCATGCCTTGTACACCTATCAATCGGACAGGATCGAATCAGTTGAACGAATAGACTATGTCCTACCGATTAAACTCATTCGTTCCAACTTCATTTTTATACTTGAGCACAACATCCTGATCCAATGGGTATCTCGTGTTCAAATTTTACAAATATATTTCTCCAATTCGAACCGTATACAGCTTTGAGCAATTGCTTTGTATAAATCCAAGAATGTGCTGAAGTGCTTTGTTGTAATTGCGATAGCGTATGACAAACATCTTTAGGAAATAAATCTTTTCGTGTAGATGCCCACTGGCCAAATTTTATAAAAATTGGCCCGAGAAATTCGATACCTGCAATCACAACGAATCAATATATGTTTTTTTTTTAACTGACGAATAATTACTTTTCCGAAGGATTATCGGAAACATGTGTCTCTGCGTAAAACGTGTAATAAAATATACAACAGCCAATCCAGTAAGGACAGAACTTATTATGAAAATTCTTGCCACAATTAAAATGATATTAAAGAAACTTCCGCATTCCGTGTCCTTTACCAATAAATTGTGTTCATAAATTTGCCTTCGATACTGAGGCTTGTAAGACAGAATAAAAATAGCCTTAACTGTTCCTTTTGAACTCTCAAAATGGTTAATGCTTCTTGTTATCGATCGTTGATATTGTATCGGAACTATGTATCCTTTTCTTCGCCATTTCTCTCTTTGACTTTGAAGAAATTTATTCAAACGAAATACCCTCGAAAAATTTGAATAAAAAATCATTGTTAATCATTAATTATGTTCAAATAGCGGCTCTGCCATGATGACCACCCATCGACTATCTCCACAAATCTATTCTCTTTTTAAATTACTTTATTCTCTAGTCGATTCGAGTTCAAATTATATATTTGAATAAAAACGTCCCTTTAGATATACTAATCTATTCGTTAGTTATAACGGTTAAAACACGAATCAATATCACATATTAAAAGTTATGCAAATTTTTCTCTTTCTAATCACTCTAATATATCTAGAAAATCCAAACATGTGTTTGTATCAAATTAATTAAAAAATTACAATCAACTTACATACATTTCTTATTTCCTCATTTGGTAACACTGCTCGATATATTTGCAAGTGAGCTATCATTCGTTTGTGAAAATGGATATCTGTTAAATAGACTTTTATTCGATGTCTAAGGTGTCGTAATAAAAGTATTATATGTATAATCAAGAAAACACAAAACGAAAGACGATAACTTCCAAGAAAACTGATAATTACAACTATCTTATTTCCAAGAGATTCATTCGTGTTTATATTTTCCTAACCAAACTTAATGTGATTTATCCATGATTAATAGTCAATTAAAGACAGTTCTTATCAGTAATTCATTAAAGTAATCTACAATCTTTATTCTACATTTGTATATAACATAATCGAAAAGAAAGCTGAAAGATAAAGGCATGCATAACACTTAAGGACAACAATATTGCAGTATTGTAAAAGAAACTAAAATGAATTTCAACAACCAAAAAATAAAAAATATAAATGAAATTCAATCAATCAATCAATGACAAAATAATATGCAATAAGATCAGAAAGATTTGAACTGTAATGAATAGTACAATGGATAATAAGGAAAAGCATCCTCTTTAAACATCAGAACAGAATGAATTAATTACTTAGCCTAATAAACATACAGATTTTTAATATTGTTAAAGAGTTAATAAAATGACTACAATAGCCAGTTCATCTTTGACATACGAAATTCTTATGTATCTAAATTCTTTTTATTTCGGTATGTTTGCCATATGTGAACTGGGTATGGGATTTTTCAAGGCTGCAAATCTACCTTCACCTGGTACAAACACCACATTGACAGAGTTTGCGCTCTTGTTTTTCCTCATAATCACAGAGGGAGCCAGAATTTATCTTGGAAGGAAAGGAAATTTAACAGAACATGGACTACCAATTCTTATTGGAGTTATTTTAACTGTACCCAGCTCCTTAGCAACATTATACTTTCTAATCTGGCAAAACTATGTACTCAGATTAGAAGTAATTCTTTGCAGTATACAATTGGTACTTTTAGCATCTGAATTAGTTATTTCTATCTTGTGCCTTATTGCCATTTATAAACCTTCATCTCCAGAAGAGTAAACATGTACATTTATATCCAAGTTTTATTCTATTGTATCATACTGTACATGTTTGTACACTAATAAAAATTAAACTTGCTTTAACCTAAAAGTGTGTGTATCAGTGCGTGTACTTAATTTCCATATTAGAAATATTAATTTTTAATGATGATAAAACTAAAATTCTATAAATTAATTTTGTACACCATAAATCATATAATCAGACCTTTCTTTTATTAATCTCTTTTTTGTAAAAGTGACATTTTCTGTCTATAATAAAATAAATATTTCTTAAATAATTAATGCATTTTTCAATCTAATTATTTTATATATATAAAAACATCTGATTGTTTTTATAGTACTTGTAAAATATGTATAGATAGCATCTAAATATCATTATCAATATTTAATATGAATTAATCATTTTTTGTAATCAGAAATACTTGATACAACTTATATGTATTTAAAAAGATAACATAAAAAGTTTCACAAATTTTGTACCTATGATTTCTCGAAGTCAATCTTTTATACTATTTGCCGCAGCCCTACGTCTTCTTATTGCACGCAATCGATTATTACAATATATTCTTAAGAATACTGAACCAAATACTAGTAATATACCAATGATACCAATAACTGTCACTTTATGATGATATATTAAACAGGATAATAATATAGCTAAACCCTGAAAAACAAAAGAAAACAATGCTTCTAAGGCTGTATATTTTAATAACAATAATACATGTAAGAATATGATTACCTGTCGTATTGTCATCATGATGACAAATGTCACTGGACCAAATTTAGAAATTGTGTAAAAAATGTACAACTGACCACTTGCAGAACAAACTGATATAAGTGAACAATCCACAATAAATCTAGGGTACTGCGTAATAATAAAAACATTAAAATTATATAATATGTTATTACTATAATTATATTGATTAGTTAATATCACCTTTGTCATGAAAGAAAATATAAGAGGAAAACTTGATTGTTGAAATAAGGACATCGCGGTTAATAAACAAGAAAACATATTAACTACACACATCATTTGCACACTCGTTGCGCCATACTCTACAAATAATGCATTTTGCCAGGTACTTGTAAAACTATCTAATAATAAATAGCCCCCTAAGAGAATAATACCAGACACAGTAGTAGCTCCATCTAAAAGTATTGGAATAATAATAATTACAAAAATTACGAAATGGTAGATTTATATTTAAAAAATGAAATAACGTTTACCGTTTTTATAATCCGAGCTATCTAACATAAACAATGTCATTCCAATAGATATCAGTACAGCTGTAACATATTCGTAATATTCATACGTGGTATGTGAAATTATTTTTCCCATTATCATTACTGGAATTATTTTTGATGCTTTTGCCAATACCTGAAACATATATAAATACCCAACTGAAAACAAAACTCCAAAGAGTTGAGGAATAAAAAATGTAATGATAAACTAGAGATTACCTGTGTTGGGAAACTGACATACTTCAAAGCTTCATATTGACACCAACTGCTCATAATGTTTGATAAAGAACAAAATGCATACTTGTAGAGAGGTGCTTTATGTTGTGGTTGCCTTTGAATTATTAAATATAATCCTGACATTAAGAATGCAAGGATCCGATTTACAAACACTAAAAATTGTGAATCTTGAAAACGATCCTTGTTGCCAGCAATATCTTCATATTCCTGAAAATTAACCATTTTCATTAAATGTTTTAATTAGCTCCCAAATTAAAGGGCATACTGAAATCATATCATGCTAACACATTCACAGCTATAACAAATAAATAATTTTATGCTTGAAATATCAACTTGAAACAATATTAAAAATCTAGGAAAAAGGTTCAAGAAAACACATTGTAAACTCAAAACTTTGCTTTATAAAAAAGTTAGATGAATGAACTCAAAGTTAATAAAGTTTTAATACCTGAGCATTTTATCATAGCAGCATGTGTTTGTGTTTGTGACATGTGATTGTGATTGAAACTAATTGTATAATTTCTCAAGCAATCACTTCACAAATATTCAAAGTGTAATTTTTCCACAGGTTTATTTCAGCAATACATTTGTATAAGTATAAATACATGTATGTGTAGGAAAAAGATTATACCTGAGTCATTATCTTCTCTTGTAAGTAACCCCATGTTAAATAACTAACTTGTAGTCCAAAAGCACAATATAGAAGTAATAAAGCATCTTGTGTAAAAGTACGTTGGCTATGATTTGATGGCGTGGATGTATAAGAAGAAGAATCCAATAGTCCTGTTTCACAATGACCCACGAAGCATAAATGTACTAATTTGGGTATGCACCCTTTGCCTGTTCAAAGAAATTATACAATTTCAAACTTTACAAACTTTACAAATTCTTTCCACCTTATTAATATTCCCTTTCACTTACCTCCTCTTTGAATATACTTGGTATGACGCACATATTTGTATATGAGGCAACCTGGCAATAATACAGTAGCATAACTCAATAAATTTAAACATAATTTGATAATCCAATTATAGGAGGATGTTTTTACAAAATTTTCTCCAGTATTCACAAGAGATTTAATAATTTCACTAGCTCCAAATATAAGGCTCACTGAAAGTAGTAGCAATATGCTACGGAAAAAATTATTTTAACAAATGAAAAATATTGTCCAAAAGGTTTATATATTAGCAGTATATTTCTTAATAAAAAGAAAGAAAGAAAGAAAGAAAGAAGGAAAGAAGAAAAGAAGGGAAAAAGGAAGAAAGGAAGGAAGAAAAGAAGAAAGGAAGAAAGGAAGAAAGGAAGAAAGGAAGAAAGGAAGAAAGGAAGAAGCAAAGAAAGAAAGAAAGAAAGAAAGAAATAAAGAAACAAAGAAAGAAAGGAAAAAAGAAAGAAAGAAAGAAAAAAAGAAAAAACAAATGCAATGTTAATTATTATTACTGTTAATGGTTGAATAATTCTGTATTTGAAACTCACCAAATTACAACATCGCCCAAAAAATTTCGCATTGTTTTAATTATAATGAAATTTCGAAAAAAATAAATAACTGTGAATTAACGGATTATTTCATAATTTTGCTTTTCAATATCAAATATTTCACGATTATATCCAAAAGTATATAAACTGTATTATAATGATAATTTATAATTAATACTGTACTACATGTTGCACGTACGTTTAATACATAACATTATTTAAATCATTTCTAGAAATTTATTTAAAAGCAAGGTGCAGAAATCATTACAAAACCATAATAAAAAGTACAATATGATATTAAAAATATTTATGTACAAAACATTTATATGATGCTATTAAATATTTCGTCAAATCATTGTTTAAAATGTAAGTCAATCACATTTTCCTAACAACTATTAACGATCTCATATAACAAACTCATATCTGTTGATAGATAAAATATGTAGGAATATACATGCTACTAAATATATATGACACACAACTATCGATTGTTCTTCCTTTTTATAAATAAATTTTGACTATTTGATGAACTTTAAATTCATTCTTTCTTATTCTCTAACTTCATCTTATTATGTATACATATCGCTAATAAAATGTATTTATTTCTATCAATAAATAACAAATACCTAGACGAAATAAAACAACTTTAATTATTTTAGATCCACAATTTTCTTTTTTCACAGAAATAATGTAGTTAAATATCTAAATATCTTAGATTATAAATGTAATAAAATAATATCTTAATTCGTGTAATGCCTCATATATCTATTTATATTATACGTGACTACAGACTTGTAACTATTAGTATGTCAGTCTATAATGTGACTATTTAATGGTTAAGCTGCGAACGAAAACGTGTTGTAAAAGGATTAAAGAAATATAATGAAAAATACTTATTTTTTACAATATAAACATTATTTTATGGTAAAAATTTAACGATCATGACTTTAATAGGTAACTTTAAATATTAAACAACGTAATTGAAGATAGCGTGAAATATGTAAAATTGTGCTACTATTATTTATTAAAAACAAGGGACACTTTTATCCCCTCTTTCAAAGATTTCACCAATCTATAAGATTTGAACTCAAATTTGTGCGGTTTACGTGCTTTAATTCGTAGTGTATTCAATTTATCTAAAACATTAATACAGTATTTTAATAACCAATATATTTGAAATTCTTTATACAGAGAAGATAATTGTATCTATTAAAAAATATTTTATTGCATTTTTAAGGCAAAACTCAAGTTGTCCTAAAGAAAATATCAACCTCTATTTATAAATCATATAAAAGGCCATTTACAATATGTATAGAGGGTAATATAGGATGTGGTAAGACAACATTCTTGAATAATTTTGAACAATTTAACAATGTAACAATTCTACAAGAACCAGTAGAACTTTGGCGTAATGTTGCAGGAACAAATTTATTGGTAAGGTTTCTTTAATACTATAATATTGTACTAATATAAAAAACCATGTGATACTAATAAATATCTGTCTAAACATTTAGGATCTCATGTATAAAGATCCTAAACGATATAGTTTTTTATTTCAATCTTATGTGAATTTAACAATGATAAAACTTCATGTATATAAATCTTCAATGCCTTACAAAATCATGGAGAGATCAATATTTAGTGCAAGATGTTTTATAGAAAACATGAAACGCACAAAATTATTACCTGACGTAGAAATAGAAATTCTAGAAGATTGGCATGATTGGTGTATACAAAATGTCAATATAGAAACAGATTTAATAAGTATGTTCTGTTAAATTTATGAAATAAGTGACACGTTACTATTTGATAGTGATTAATTATTACTGTTATGTTTAAGCAGTTTATTTAAGATCGTCTCCAGAAGTTGCATATCAAAGAATACAAACCAGAGCAAGGAAAGAAGAAAATTCTGTAACATTAGAGCATTTAAAACAACTTCACAATATTCATGATGAATGGCTTTATTATCAGACATTATTCACTATACCAGCACCAGTTTTAACATTAAATGCAAATAAAAATCTAGGAGATATGCTTGAAGAAATTGAGAATTGTAAAAACTATATTTTTAGTAAAAAGGAGAGAGATAAAAACAAAATTGAAATATTACCAGATTCTTCCTAATGAACATAGGAATATAGGAATGGACTTTTAATGTGAGAAATATGGCTATAATTATAACTATAATGATACCTTCTAGATTTTAAGTTGTTAAGTCCTATATATAT
>NW_016909129.1:499238-503731 GCF_001483705.2 Eufriesea mexicana
TTCTCTCTCTCTCTCTCTGATTGTTTTTATATATAAAAAGTTTATATACTTGCTTGTTCATGTATATACAAATTTTACATCACAACTTTTTATATTGAAATTTTCAATATTATACATAGATTATTCATTAAAATTTATTTATTAGAATTATTTTTTAATACAATGTATATTAGAAATAAAAATAATAATAAACTTTCTTCATTAGATATTACCATTAAATGAACTTAAATATGGATAGGAATAATTTTTATTTTTAAATAACATGCATAGTAACTAGTGTTTGAATATTTCCAACTAAAAGATAAATTGTTAAGAAGATGTGTCGTATATAGTTTTACATATGTTAGTTAAGATGTATTTATACTGAATTACTATGAACAGAGACTAATCTTTCTGCGCAGTCATATTCTTTGCACTCCCATAATATATTTATTAAATTACCAAGGTCTGCATCTTTTGTATTAGCCTGTTTCCAGTCAAGAAATATTTGATAGATTACCTAAAAATATGACCATCAATACAAAAATTTATGATAATACGGACGAAAATATCGATATCTAATAATATTTTAATTAAATTTACTTCGCTTATGCCTTGGAATCTATAATTTTCTTCAAACTGTTCAATTTGACCATCTGAATATAATAATTTTCTGGCAACATCTTTCCAACCATGTCCAATATAAGTTTTAATAATAAATATATCATTTAAGGTAATTTCGTTAGTCGAAGCGCATAAACGTTTTACTTCTACTGGCATTTGTTGTCGAATTTTCGATTTCGACCATGTTTCTCCTGACGTTTCAGTGTTATTTTTAGCAAATTGATTAATATTACAAATGTAACTCGTTCTTGAGCCAATTTTTACACCATTTGAATTAATTATATTATAATTCACGACACAGGACCCTTGTGCTGTAAAATAAAAAAATAATAATCTGAATATAAATAGGTGTTACATTTTTTACTAAATAAATTAATAATACTTACAGTGTTTATGTTGTTTCATTTTTGTTTTCGTTTTAACATTTGGTCTTATTCGTTCTTTTGTAGAATGTGGAGAAGATTTTGTATTATTCAGATCTTGTTTTTTGGAAGAACAATTAGCTCCTACGATAGGTACTGCATTATTCAGGCGAGATTTTTCTTTTTCAGATTGTATTGCATTATTTCGTTCGAATTGTGCTTCTTTAGTGACAGGAACAGATTCGTAGTTGGTTTTCTTCGATTCATCATTGTTTTTCGTATTCGACACTAAATTGTGCGTATATCCACTGATTGGTATCCGTGGTGGATCGGGTTTTGCATCGGTCGTTAACATATGAAAACGACGAGATAAATTCGAAAGTATAGGCATTTTCGCGTTATCTCTTTTTCTATGGTAGAATTATCATCATATAAATATTAAATTTTCAATAACATAACAGTTGATGAATATCACATCTTTCGACAAATCAATTTATAAAATAAGTTTATTCTTTAACAAATAAAACCGATTTGTAGAAAACAAAAGTATGGGTGTAACAAATTATATCAGTTTACTAATTCTTTTATTAGATCACGCATATAATTTTTATAATTGCATACATTTCAATTGTGTAAGGTATACAATTTTGCATATTGTATAGTATAATATGAAGATCAATTTGACGGAAAGAGTTACTCACTTTATCTTAACTCCTATATTAGATATTTAACAGTATTCTTTTTTTTTTTAGATTCTGCACTTTATCTGTATCGATGCTTTTCTTCTATCGAATATACGTCTAAATCGAATTAAAGAAAAGTGAAAGTTTCTTGAAATTCTTACTTTTAGCAAAATCTTTATCTCCTAATTATGAGTGTATCATACACTGTGTGAACAATGTCTAGAATATAAAAGTTTATAAAAATAGTTACGTGTTATTGTGTCACCACCATAGAAATAAATAAATAAGACAGCAATAATCAAAAAACAAATTTTAATATAATTAAAAATACTGACCGTATGAACACGATCTTTAATGACCTTACGATGATCTGGGTTTTCCAGAAGCAAAACCGGTTCTCTATGTACGACAATGTTATCGCAAGTAATAATAAGCAAGTTATATAGAAAATTGATATAACTAGATTTTAAACAGTTAATTATTTCCATTTATTGTGCTTTAATGGCATAATTTATGCTAATTTATCTCCATGAAACAAAAATATAAAAGATTTATATCTAGAAATAAATTACCAAATTAATGGAGTTAAGAAATTAGTGTTCTTTTGTCTTTCAAACAAAAGAGTAATATTTCGAATAATGTTTGCTACTTATCAATTTCTAGGGAATATAACAGTGCAACAGGTTTCAGAAATCAAACTTGTCGTTAAACAGTTATATGATAAATCTAAACAAAGTATTCGTACATGTAAAATTTACATTTAAAATAAATTTCCTAGTTTAAGATATCCAAAATTGATTTTCTTTTAAAGAAATACAGACTTACGGTTTCTTGATTTTTGTGTTTGAATAACCTTTCTTCATCAATTAGATTATTTTGGAAGAAGTTACATGTATTCATCTGTATATATAATAATATTGCTTATAAATAAAATTTTACAACGTTCACAATTTTATTTCGTTGTTAACCTCACGACTATTGCCACTTAATAAGAGTCTGGTTTACTTGCAACAGACGTATCGTTGGGATGTGACGTATAACATACATATAATGCAACTTACAAGGAGAGTGCAAGTCCTTTCAACGATTTAGTTAAAATTTTGCAGTTTTGCAGATTTCGTCATGCAGTTTAAAAAAATATATCATTATAGCGGCAACTACTCAATAGTTTTTGAGATATTTGCGATTAAAATTTTATTACTTCCTTAATTACAGATTTATTTCCAATATTTTTCATATGAAGTCGTGGCCTATCAGCAACAGTCGGCAATTTCTATGCTGAAGGATCGAGGTTCGATTCCCATCCACGATTGGTAGTTTTTTCAATTTATTTTTATTTTGTGTTCATTTTTCGTCTATGAAAACATTGTAAATAAACAATTGTAAATAAAATTTCTCAATAAGAAAATTTATTTTTTACGCTTTTTTATGCAAATATATATTTATTACAAAATAATAGGAATATTACTCAAGAAAAACGCTTTTCTATAGCAATCATATTTACTACAGGAAATACTTACACTCATGTAAGTATTAATTATTAAATTAAACATTGTATAAGAATGTTGCCTATAATTCCAACTTTGCTGTGCAGCTATAAATGTTGATGAATTAATTACAAAAACTTGGAAATTTATTAATTTTCTACTCAACAGGAGAGTGCATGGGAAGTGAGAAAAAATTGCAAACAAACGCCGGAAGCATTGTTGTGTCCATGCAGCTTAGCCTGCATCACGAAAAGAATGTAAGTATTTGTATTAACATAACCTTTAATTGTAATTAAATAGTGTAAGTTAGAAAAAACAATATTCTGTTGAAATAAATAGACACGTGCAACCATAGAAAAATATTGGACTCATGGAATATCATCAGCGTAGATGCCAAGAATTATACTTCGTAGCAAGAAAAAATTGAAGCAGCAATATAAATATGTAAAGTATGATATGTCTATTGCATTCTAGGTCGGTTAACCATATGACATACAAGATAGAAATCTTTGATGGCCAAATAAAAATTCAGAAAATGGAGATGATTTAGGCAGACAAAAAGGAATACGATTAATTTAAGTGATGGCCCCTTATAACAACAAGATATGGAGAATACAGTGAGATTGAAAGGTATGTTGTGTTCCTGATACAAATGAATATTAATATCAGTGGTCAAAGTCAATGATCATCGCTAATGTGTTAAGTTTGAATAAAAGGAATGAGAAGAGGAAACGTATATAATGTGTCAAATCAAGAAATAGAAAAGAGGCAACATATGTATCAAGAGAGAAATATGTGTGGCATTGACTTCTAAATATGAGGATCATTGAAGAGATGGAGAATGAACAAATGATAATAGTTATGAAAGGTAAAGTTAAATTGAATATAGAGTGTAAATGTTGCATCAAGGCAAAAGTGTCTGGTAATATCTATAGGGACTTGGAAAATATAAAAGAAGCAATTATAATGGTGCTGTGGCACATCATGGACTTCATTGGGCAAATATAGCCAATGTCAAAAGGAGGTAAAAGGTATGATTATTCGAGAAAAGAACCATTTGGTTGACTGATTTATAAATAACTAAAGATTTAATATGAAATATTATTGATGAAGGATTTTTTCTATTATAGGAGACTTACAAACATGAGTAATATTTATATGCAAGAGCTAGCCACTAAGGGTAAAGTAATAAGTATCATTTTATAATATCTCAATGGATTGTATATCTGTTTTTAAAAATTTAACCGATATACAATATTTACTTTCTAAATTTCTATATTAATGTATTAAATAATTTCTAATTTGAATTACAATAATAAATAATAAATTTTAATAAATTTGATTTTATAAGTATTTTA
>NW_016909129.1:504657-522956 GCF_001483705.2 Eufriesea mexicana
GATAAGAGATATCAAGAATTATTAGGATAACTCATGTATTTGAATAGAATCATTTATCATATGTTTATAAATATTGTACATATATATATGGTCATTGTAATGATAATTATTAGGTGATATGTATTACGAAACATCTTTTTCTCGAAACCGTCCGTGATACGGATATCTATTCAGATTCTAATATCTATATGTCATTGTTTATTATGTCGTTAACAATTAACATGTATATGTAAAACTTTCAAAGTGAATAAAAAGTTCCTAAGCATATAGCAATTGAAGTTTTGTTTTCTTTTTACCAAGAATAAAACAACGCATCTTCATCTGTGACTTCATGTTCGTCTAGCTTTTAAGAGAGTAAAGAGAATGAACAAAAATGTGTTATAATTATTTATGTCCTTTTATTGTTTTGTTTCTCCCGCCCAACGTGTCAAGTGGTTTTACATTCGGCAGTTTCGATCAGCGCCATCTATTATTTGGCTCCAAATACTCTAAAAGTGATAGGAATATAGGATAGGCAAGGAGGTCGACGATGTGCTGGTCACGTGGTAGACAAGGACAGAAAGAGGATAGAAAAGGATAGAATGGCTCCGGCAGTGAAGAATTATTAATTACTCAATTTCCGTAAACATTTTGTGAACTTTTATAACTTCGTTGCAAAGCCGGAACTTCAGGCTACATTCCTATATAACTTTTGTAAAGAATTTGGCTCTAAATTGTTACTTATTAATTTTTGTTTTACGGCATCTATGATTTCGTAACGGCGACCATCACGACTTTCCGAGAAAATATTTATTACTAAACGAAACTAGAAGCAAAATGTGATCAAAAGTTGTATGAGAAGATTCGCAAGAACATTGTCTTTCTAACGAGTGCATAAAGCTTCATAAATTAATTGCGTCGAGGATAGAAATTAATGAAAAACCAATGGCATCTTCGATAACAATTCAAACACTGTGCAGAATATTAATTAATATTAAATTAATTAGGGACAAATCTATATCGAAAAGTATATTGGAAAGTTGCTGAAGGATCTCACTTTACGATGGAGTTATAAAAGTTCACGAATTAATCGCAGGAATCGAGTAATTAATTAATTTTCTAATAAAAATTCAGAAAGGAACAGTCAGCGCCGCCTATAGTTATGTATTGGAACTAACGGAGCCTAAGCTTCCAGGTAAAAACTATAGGCGGCGCTGACTGTTCCTTTTTCAATTTTTATTAGAGAATTAATTAATTACTCAATTCCTGCGATTAATTTGTGAACTTTTATAATTGCATCGTAAAGGCAGATCCTTCAGCAACTTTCCAATATACTTTTCGATATAGATTTGTCCCTAATTAATTTAATAATAATTATTATTCTGCGCAATGTTTGAACTGTTGTCGTAGACGCCATTGGTTTTTCATTAATTACTATCCTTTACGCAATCAATTTATGAAACTTTATACACTCGTTGGAAAGACAATGTTCCTGCGAATCTTCTCATATAACTTTTGATCACATTTTTCTTCTAGTTTCGTTTAGTATTAAATATTTTCACGGAAGATCGCGATGGTCGTCGTTACGAAATCATAGACGCCATTAAACACAAATTAATTAGTAACAATTTAGAGTTAAATTCTTTACGAAAATTATATAAGAATGTAGCCTGAAGTTCCAGCTTTGCAATGAAATTATAAAAGTTCACAAATTATTTACGGAAATTGAGTAATTAATAATTTTTCACTGCCGGAGCCATTCTATCCTTTTCTATCCCCTCTCTGTCCTTGTCTACCACGTGACCAGCACATCGTCGACCTCCTTGCCTATCCTATATTCCTATCACTTTTGGAGCATTTGGAGCCAAATAATAGATGGCGCTGATCGAAACTGCCGAATGAAAAACCACGTGACCCGTTGGGCGGGAGAAACAAAACAATAAAAGGACATAAATAAGTATAACACATTTTTCTTCCTTCTCTTTACTCTCTTAAAAGCCAGACGAACATGAAGTCACAGATGAAGATGCGTTGTTTTATTCTTGGTAAAAAGAAAACGAAACTTCAATTGTTATATGCTTAGGTACTTTTTATTCACTTTGAAAGTTTTACATATACATGTTAATTGTTAACGACATAATAAACAATGACATATAGACATTAGAATCTGAATAGATGTCCGTATCACGGACGGTTTCGAGAAAAAGATGTTTCGTAATACATATCACCTAATAATTATCATTACAATGACCATATATATATGTACAATATTTATAAACATATGATAAATGATTCTATTCAAATACATGAGTTATCCTAATAATTCTTGATATCTCTTATCGTGCATCTTCTCGGCTTTCTCCTGTGCTACACTAATAAGGAGTTTTTTATTCCCTATTCATTTTCCTTTATATTCTTATCATCTTCAGCATCACCTATTTTATAATTTTGTACTTTCCTCGGTTCCTTTTTTGTATCTCTCAATGTATTTTTTATCCTTTTCTTCATTGCTCTGAAAATATAAATATAAGAGACAGTCAATAAAAATTCCTACTTTCTATAACATAGTTATAATGTAAACAATAAACTAACTCTTTCTCTTTCTTTACAACTTCTAATTCTTCTTGAGTTTTTACTTCGGCGTCACTTTCCCAATCGCTACTGCGGCCTTCCTTCCTTTTTTTATTTGCAAGTCCAGATGGTTCAACAGCTGTTTGTGAGCTTAATTTTGGATCAGTTAAATGATCATGAGCTGATTTGCCCTTACCAGTAAACTTTTTATTTAATATCACAGATTCTTCTTCATCTTCCTTTGCTTCTCCACCAAATGATAAAAGATTCAAATCTCTGTAACACAATTTTTCGTTGTAAAGAACAATACTATCAGGACTAAATTCTGCAAACATATATGATTTTTACTTTACTGCTGCTGTTTTAGTTTTTTAACTGTTCTTTACTTCTTCACTTTCCTGTACTATTATTCTTGGTATAATATCAGAAAATGGATTGTTCAATATTATATTTTTTATCACTCTTGGAGGATAAAGTGGTGTATCATTCTACAAAACAGAGGAAATATTATATTTATATCAATGCTTGATATATATTCTTGCAAACATTAAATTTACCTCATCTACAAGTACTTCTTCGAGTTTAAGCATATTACATATAGATTCATCAGTAACTTTACCAAAGATTGTATGTTTATTCTGCAAATCTGGTGTAGAACTAAGAATAAAGAAGTATTGGGAACCATTGTCATCTTTCCAGCATTAGCCACAGCAATTAAATCTCGTCGACAAAAACGTAAACTTGTATGAAATTTCTCCTATAACACATATATCCAAAAACTATTTTTGAATAACAAAGGAATTCATTTTATTTTTAAATATAGTCTCACTTTAAATGGTTCTCCATATACTCTACCACCTTCTCCTGTACCTGTGGGATCACCACCTTGTGTTATAAATCCTTTGATAATTCTATGAGAGATAGTGTCACCCTAATAACCTTCTATAGATAACTGTATGAAATTTCTACATGCCTTTGCAGTTTCTTTTGCCCATAATTCTAACACAACATCACCAACAGTTGTCTTCATTATAACCTAGTTATAACAAATACATTAGTTTTATTAATTTAAAATACCTTTAAAATAAAATTTATTAAAATTTATTATTTATTATTCTAATTCAAATTAGAAATTATTTAATATATTAATATAGAAATTTAGAAAGTAAATATTGTGTATCAGTTAAATTTTTAAAAACAGATATACAATCCATTGAAATATTATTAACTAATAATTATTACTATATCCTTCGTGGCTGGTTCTTGTATATAAATGTTACTCATATTTGTAAGTCCCGTATAATAAAAAAAATTAATTGTCAATAATATTTCATATTAAATCTTTAGTCATTTATAAATCAGTCAACCAAATGGTTCTTTTCTCGAATAATCATCAGCTGCATAAGACGTACCTTTTACCTCCTTTTAACGTTGACTTTATTAGCCCAATCAATTCCATGTGCAAGAGACCCATTATTCCTGTTGCTTTTATAGTTTCTAAATTCCTGTAGATATTTCTACACATTTGAACCTTAATGCAATATTTACATTCTATATTCAATTTATCTTTAATTTTTATAAGTATCACTAAGTGTTCATTCTCTATCCCTTTAATAACCCTTACATTAGTATGTTCATGCAACACATCCTTCTCTGTTGATATATATGTTACCTCTCTCCTCTTTCTTGATTTAACATAATTTGAATTCCATTTCTCACTGCTTTCATTCAAACAACTCTCTTTATTTCATATAGCTCAGCTCCATCATTCTGAAACTTAATTCATTAACAATGATCATTGACTTTGACCACAGACATTAATATTTATATAGATCAGGGATACAACATACCTTTCAATCTCACTGTGTTCTATATATCTAATTATAACAAGGGGCCACAATCTGAATTAATTTCATTCCTTCCCATCTGCCTAAGCCATTTCCATTTTATGAATTTTTATTTGACCATCAAGGATATCCATCTTGTATATTATATGATTAGCCAACCTAGAATTAAATAGAGATATCATAACATATTGATATTGCAACTTCAATTTTCTTCCGCTATAAAATATAATTCTTGGCATCTAATGATTCAACCTTGGTGATACTTCATGACTCCAATATTTTTATACTGTTGCACGTGCCTGCTTATTTCAATAGAATATCGTCTTCAACATATTTTAGAAAAATTCGAATCCAAAAGCCTAATTTTGAAGACATAAAGCAAAAAAGTAAACTGCGCAACACGATCTGAGAGCCACTGACACTTTCGGCACTATTTCTCGAAAACGCACGCTCGAAACCGAAAAAAAAATATCCAATCCCGTTAAGGAAAAAATCACTCTATGCGAATCAGTGGAAAAATCCGATTCAAACAGCCTAACTCAAAAACTGGAACCCAAAAAAGTAAATTGCGCAGCAGGATCTGAGGGCCACTGACACTTTCGGCACTATTTCTCGAAAACGCACGCTCGAAACCGAAAAAAAATATCCAATCCCGTTAAGGAAAGAATCACTCTACGCGAATATGTGAAAAAATCCGGTTCAAAAAGCCTAATTCAAAAGATAGAAGCCAAAAAAGTAAATTGCGTCGTACGATCTGACAGCCACTGACACATTCGGCACTATTTTAGAAAAACGCACGCTCGAAACCGAAAAAAAATATCCAATCCCGTTAAGGAATAAATCACTCTATGCGAATCAGTGGAAAAATCCGATTCAAAAAGCCTAATTCAAAAGATAGAAGCCAAAAAAGTAAATTGCGTCGCACGATCTGAGAGCCACTGACACCTTCGGCACTATTTCTCGAAAACGCACGCTAGTAACCGAGAAAAAATATCCGATTCCGTTAAGGGAAAAATTACTCTACGCTGTTATGCCGAAAAAATCTAACCGAGAAGCCTAATTTCAGAAATATAGGCGAAGAATGTATACTGTGTAGAACGATTTCACAGGCACTCGCTTTTCCGTTACTTTGTTTCATATATGCACCTTCAATCGTGAAATAATTACCCTACTGGTTGGAAAACAATCTATTCTATGCAGGAGTAATGAAATATCTTAATCCACAATCAAAATTTAGAATGTAATAGCGGTAATACATAACTACTTTGCAATTGTACATCTAGACCGAAGAAAAATAGGAGAAACTATTAAAAGGCTGCCTATTCATAGTAATGTTGATCAAATATTTCAACGGATAGTTGAAATCTAGAATCTTCTAGAGCCGATAATAACGGACAATGCGGTAGTGTTATAGGATCCCGCACTCAACCACTTCAATTCCCACATGTGTCGTTATATAATTTACACTATATAACATCACCTTTTTTCACATATAGTATATTACCACCGAAGAAATGTTCACAGTTAGTAATCTTGAACTTCGTAAAGTAATTGAAACGTCAATCAGCAATATCACTACTTTAAGAAACGTTTTGAGATTTAATGTTTAACTTTGACGCATGAGAATATTCTACCATTTGTTACCGGTATGCCCGCTTGTCACCAACTGGAAGTTGACGAGCAGCCGGATACGATAGGTATTTTTGTAGCGGGAAAATGTTGCATCTTTAAAATAGCTATGTGGTAAAGTATCGTTGAAAAATATCAAACGATGTTTCTTATATTTATTAATATCGCTGAAGCAAATATAAATGTATTTCTGTTACGAAAAATTCCAAATTTCCATAATTAATTCATAAACTTGAATTACTAATTATTCCATTATATTAATCGAAAGATAAACCAGTAGTATCTTCGGTAATAGTTCAAACATTCTATGCAAGAATCACCAATAATGATTTAAATAATAACGATTTCATATCCTAAATTATATTAGAAATCTTACTAAGGCTGTGCCTTTACGATGCAATTTTAAATGTTGATGAATTAATTATAGACGAACATGAAGTCACAGATGAAAATGAGTGATTTTGGTCTTGATAAAAAGAAAATGAAACTGCAATATTTATATGCTTAGGTACTTTTTATTCATTTTCAAAGTTTCACATATATACGTTAATTGTTAACGACATAATAAACAATGACATATAGACTAGAATCTGAGTAGATATCCGTAGCACGGACTGTTACATGAAAAAGATATTTCGTAATACATATCGCATAATAATTATCATTACAATGACCATATTTATGTAAGAATATTTATAGACATATACACACTACTACATATGATTCTATTCAAATACATGAGTTATCCTAATGATTCTAGATATTGGTTTATCTTGCATCTATCTCTCTTATCATGCATCTCCTCGGCTTTCTCTCGTGTTAACCCTATAAGGAGTACTTCATTCCCTATTCATTTTCCTTTATATCTTTATCATCTTCAACATCATCTATTTTATAATTTTCTACTTTCTTCGGTTCCTTTTTTGCATCTCTCAATTTATTTTTTATCCTTTCCTTCATTGCTCTGAAAATATAAATATAAGACAGTCAATAAAAATTTCTACTTTCTATAACATAGTTATAATTGAACAATACATTAACTCTTTTTCTTTCATTATAACTTCTAATTCTTCTTAAGCTTTTATTTCGTCGTCACTTTCCCAATCCCTACTATGGTCTTCCTTCCTCTTTTTTATTTGCAAGTCCAGGTGGTTCAACAGCTGGTTGTGAGCTTAATTTTGGATCAGTTAAATGATCATGAGTTGATTTGCCCTTACCAATAAACTTTTATTTAATATCACATATTCTTTTTCATCTTCCTCTAATTCTTCACCAAATGATAAAAGATTGAAATCTCTGTAACAAAATTTTTCATTGCATAGAACAATACTATCAGGGCTAAATTCTGCAAACATATATGATTTTTACTTTACTGCTGCTGTTTTAGTTTTTGAACTGTCCTTTATTCCTTCATATTCCTGTACTATGATTCCTGGTATAATATCAGAAAATGGATTGTTCAATATTATAGTTTTTATCAATCTTGGAGGACAAAGTGGTCTATCATTCTAGAAAAAAGAGGAAATATTATATTTATATCAATACTTGATATATTTTCTTGTAAACATAAAATTTACCTCATCTACAAGTGCTTCTTCAAGTTTAAGCATGTTATATATAGTTTCTCCAGTAGAACTAACAAGGAGAGTGCAAGTCCATCGGAACAATTAACGTGTATATGTGAAACTTTCAAAGTGAATAAAAAATACTTAAGCATATAACCATCGTAATTTCAATTTATTTTTATTAAGAACAAAATCACTCGCCTTCATCTGTAACTTCACGTTCATCGGTCTGTTAAGAGAATAAAGAGAAGGGATTAAAATGTGTTATGCTTATTTATACCATTTTATTGTTTTGTTTCTCGCGTTCTACGCGTCATTTGGTTTTTGATTCTTCGACTGTGATCAGCTCCATCTATGATTTTGGACCGAAAACTGAAGAAAATAGCAGGAACACAGAATGCACGATAAAGTCGTCTAAACCTCTTTACGTGATAGACAAGGACAACAATTTGTTAGAAAAGGATAGGGGGATGCGACAGTGAAAAATCACAAATTTCGAAGTTTCTGTACTTAATTTGTGAACTTTTGTAGTTGCATTGTGAAGCTGAAACTTTGAACAACATTCTTATGTAATTTTCGTACATAATTTGATATGAATTAGTTAGTTATTAATTATTATTTGATGGCATACGTGATTTGATATCAACCATTGATATCAACAATATAATTAATTACAGACAAAACGAGAAGTAGAGTGTGATCAAATATGATATGAGAAGATGCGCAAGGACACTGTTTTTCTAATGCGTACATGAAGTTCATAAATTGGTTGCGCAGAAGAGGGTAATTAATGAAAAAATATTGGTATGTACGGCAAGAATTCAAACACTCTGTGCAATAATCACTAATAATTAATTAATTAGCAACATATTTATATCCAAAATTATATACGAAAGTTCTTGAAGGATCTGCCTTGACGAAGCAATTCGCATCATAAGATGCAAAAAGCATCATAAAGAAACCCATTAAGGTTTTCCAATACAAGGTATGTAGTATAACTTATACCTACTTACTACTGTTCCAAGAGCGATGTCCACGTATGTAGGGTCCCCTTGGCAAAAAAAAAAAGTAATGATGTATGGACATAGTATCGAATGGCGATTATATCTTTATATGCTTGTATGGAATACATTATGCATATATATCTCAATAAGAATTGAAACATAATTAACTTTAAATTTAACATAAGTTTTGTAGTTATAAGTTCATATACACGCGCGTGTTATCTATTATATATTATATAAATAGCTATATATATAAATTATACACACAAACAAATAAATAAACACACATGCATACGCACACGCACACACACGATGATATATAATTCATTCACCTTTGAACCTTCATTTTCACGGTTGTATATTAATTTTCGTATTTTAAAAACAAATTAATTATTCATGAGCAGATACAGGGCACTGGATTTCTAATCATACAAATCTTTCGTATAAAAGTATCACTAATAATCATTTATTTCGATTTACAGAAAATTAAATCAACTCTAACTCTTAATCAATGAATTTGTCTGTTACACATATGTTTACAAATAATAATTACAAATTTTTCATGTTAATCTTAATTGGCTCGATTCTCAAGTTTCTCGCAATGGCAGCACATTTATAATGTACATATTTTACAATATTATTTTATTATTTTTGTCAATGAACAAAATATTTCAAGAAGATTGTTCACTGATCAACATCATGATATAGAAGCCTACTAACATGTATTATTCATAAAAAGAATCCCCTTTGTGTTAATATTATCGTTGTTATCGTATTTTTCTTATTTTCCCTTGTTTTTATTTTAGTTTTATCTCAATCTATTAAAACATTATTAGTGTAGAAAAAATATCATACGAAGGGCATAAATATCAGAACGTATACTTAATTTAAAATATTTTATATAAAATGAAAGTATGAAGGAACTCAATGTAATGATTGGTCAATCTCCCATTTTCCAGTTCATTAATTTCAGAATCTCTTTAATTGCTATTGTTACTTCTTTTTCTCTCCCCCCCTCTCTCTCTTTCCTGTAGTTTTTCATATTTCTGACAGGAAATTTGTTCACTTTGTACATCCTTGTTGATATACCACTTTGATAGTAGTCATATTAGTAATATATCTTCAAAATATTTTATGCCATCATACATGAAATTAAATATCATATCATTAAATTCAATGAAACCAATAATTAAATATGATAAGTCACTTTTATAGATGGCACATATGGCCATGTGAATATACAATCGTAATTTTCGTGAGTCTGTATACACATTTTTGAGAAATTCGCTGTAGTTTTCTTTTGTATACGGTATAAAATTAAATGAAGAATGAAGTGTTGCTTTTTCAAAAAACGTAATATTTACAAATGATTTACAAGGTATGTTACAGTCTTTTCTTTGGTAAAGATCCAAAAGCAGATATTACCGTTGCTTTGGTGCCAGTTGCAGACGATGTTAATGTCGTAAGAGTCGGTTGGGATAACAGAACAGTTGGCTTTAATGAAGCAGTTGCTCCTGTTGCAACTTGATCCCACTTACTTTTCCTTTTCTTAGCATCATCTTCTACTGTGCTAGAACTATTGGGCCGTTTAGCTGTACCAGAAACAATTTCAATTTTTGTTTTCTCTTTCCTAGCCTTCTCAAGTTTATCCATTTCAGCCTTTTGTACTTTGGCAAGTTCCTCATAATAGGAATCTTTGCCCCACTTGAAGGGATCAAATCTATCTGGAGGATAATTAGTACCCAGTTCATTGATGCTACAAAATTGAATAAGCTTTTCATAAATAGATGGATTTCGGAAATCCTTCCTCTGTTGTATAACTTTGTTCATATCTAAACCACCACTTTCCATTTTCCTAAAAAGTTTTGTTATTTTCTCCTGTAGCTCCACAGGACACTGCCCTGGCGGTTCCGGTGGTATAGTGACGCCATAGGGATCCACCTCGCTATCTGAAACTAATTGTTCTCCTTGACAACAGGGAGAGCATTCCATAATCGAGGAGGGCCTTCCATTTTCAAAAGGCTGCCCATCGATCTGTGTTTGTATCACTCCCTCGTCATCGGAGACTATTGTATCATCAAAGTATGAAACCAATCTTTGCACCTTAGATGTCACATCTGTTACTAAGGTGGGCGCGTTCGACAAATCGTTACTAGACTTGCCACCGACGCTGGGAGCAACAACGGGACTATTTGAGGCTGATGTGCCAGATTTGGGACTGGTGAAAGCCTGGGGCTGACCGACTTGGGCATTATGCGGGGCGGCCCCCTGGGGAGTGTTCGAATTCTCCTGAAGGTCGTCTTCCACCCCGTCTTCGCCCTCCGAGTCGGTATAGGTGGCCGTGAGAGATGCCAGAGCAACACTTTGTACAGACATGGTTAGTTGGCTTTGAGTGTCCGCCGTACTACCAAGCAATATTTTGTGTTGGAACTCACCGGTCTAGCGTAGAGCTGTACGCCTTTAAGTTGTAGGGCTTTTATGTATGTAAATATGCCTTATATATCAACATTAATTATGCCCCAATGTTTTGTTGGAATGTCTATTACTATACCGTATCTGAAACAAGAATTTCAAATGTACAGCTTGTACTGCCAAATCATTATTACTTCCTTGAGTGGATAATATGTATATAAAATTCCCAAAATTACATATATTACAGATAAACTTATATTTGTTTATCAACTTACAACGGATAACTAGTAAAGAAAGGAAACGAAGAAACGGGGAGAGGGGAGAAGGAAACGAGATAGTAACTAATGTTTTGTATACATGAACGTGTATGTCATGTAATATTAGATATGCTGTATTCAATTAGTTTTATCAATACTCCTGCAACAACTTTGCAAATTATTATTTTGTTTTATAAAAAAATACATTATATATTTTAAATCCATCAATCAATTGACAAACGCATCAGGTTATGTCATTAAAGATCAAAATTTGTGCGATAGCCACAACCAACCTGACTATTCGAATCCACAATTTTTCTGCTTACACTATACCTGATTTTTCATTTATTACGCTAAACTTACGACGTATTATTCTTTTATTAATTAATGTTTGCTTAATCGAAGAAGTCAAACGTTATCATTGCATATCACCTTACTATATTCTAAGTTCTTGAACCTTTTCATGAATAACGACGATGCGCATGCGCAAACTTAATAAAATGCATGTATATTTCTAACGAAAAGCTGAAAAAAAAAAAAAAAAAATTGAAATAAGTATAACATTTTTTTTTATTGTTCTTATAAAACTTCTCTTTCGTTTTCTTCTTCCCAATGAAATGTAAATTACAAAGTTGCGATTATAATCTAGAAATTTTGTAATAATTTATATACTGTCAATTAGCGGTATTCTTCATACTTTTGTATTTGACTTAATATATTATGTAAATGAACGAGATTTATTTAAGTTTAAAAATATATATAAATTAATGTTATATTAATTCAAATACATCTTATAATAGTAATGAAGATCGGTTACAATCCACATATATAACTGGATTTATAATCGACAATGTATCAGCTTTTTTATAATTTACAGTACAAAATTTATTCTTTTATAGTTTATGTTTATTTTGATAAAAGTTTTTAATTATTTGCTTTTTTATATATCGTAGGACTTAGTGAATTAGCAAATATTTGGGAAACAAAATTCTATAGATCAATATAAATTTCACTGGTCGCACGTCTATATTCACATTTTGTTCTTTGAATAAAGGACAATAAAATTATTTAATTATTTAATGTTTAAAAATTATCAAATGATTATTATTAAAAAAAAAGAGGAAGGAAAAGGAAAAACAATATAAGGTTTTATAGAGCATTATTTATTTAAATTTGGTACCAATTACCACCTTGTTTTGAATGTTCGCTATGCGTCGCATGCGTATATGAATCATCAGTGTCGAATACAGTCAGTGAATAGTGAACGGTGAGTTGGAAGATATGATTTTCGACTGACGTGTTCTATATCATTGAGTGCACGTGTAATTCGATTGACATTAACAGTAAATTAATACGCTTGGAAAAACGTGATTCTAGTATCATTAATCATGGTACTAGATTTAGATCTTTTTCGGAAAGATAAAGGCTTTGATCCGGATAAAGTGCGAGAAAATCAAAAGAAACGTTTTAAACAAGTAGATCTAGTCGACACGGTGATCGAGAAAGACAAAATTTGGCGTCAGCTGCGACATAAGGCTGACAATTTAAATAAGTTAAAAAATGTATGCAGTAAAGAAATTGGAGAAAAAATGAAAAAGAAAGAAGCAGTGGATGGTGATGATAAAGTATCAAAGGATATTCTTGAAAACCTAGAAAATTTAATACCTAATAATTTGAAATCATTAACAGTTGCTCAAATTAAAACTGTCCGTAGTTTTATTGATGATGCTATTCGAACAAATGAGAAAGATTTAGTTTTGACTGAATTTGAAAGAAATCGCGCTCTTAAAGAGATAGGGAATATGTTACATGAATCTGTACCAATTAGTAATGATGAAGATGAAAATAAAGTATATATGATTTAATGCAATGAAGTTTATTTGTTGTATAGATTATAAAAAAATGATTGCATTTAATTTTAGGTTGAGAGAACATATGGAGATTGTACACAAAGAAAGAAATATTCTCATGTTGATTTAATACATATGATTGATGGTATAGATGGAGAACGTGGTACTAATGTTTCAGGAGGGCGTGGTTATTTTTTAGTAGGACCAGCAGTTTTTCTACAACATGCATTAATTCAATTAGCTCTTAGACAATTATCAAAAAATGGTTATAAACCACTTTATACACCATTTTTTATGCGTAAAGATGTAATGCAGGAAGTAGCACAATTATCTCAGTTTGATGAAGAATTATACAAGGTATAGAATAATTAATTATATATACAAATGTATAAACAATAATCACATTTAAAACTCTATGTAGATAATTGGTAAGGGTAGCGAACGAAATGATGATAAGGAAATTGAAGAAAAATATTTGATCGCTACATCTGAGCAACCAATAGCTGCATTTCATAGAAATGAATGGATACCTGAGAATATTTTACCAATTAAGTATGCTGGATTATCTACATGTTTTAGGCAAGAAGTTGGATCTCATGGACGTGATACCAGAGGCATTTTTAGAGTTCATCAATTTGAAAAGGTACCTGCAACTTTAACTTTGTTGTAAGGGATAACATCAATTTACATATTATATATGTATGAACAATAGGTGGAGCAATTCTGTTTAACGTCACCATATGATAATAAGTCTTGGCATATGATGGAAGAAATGATTACAAATGCAGAAGAGTTTTACCGTACTTTAAACATTCCTTATCGTATAGTTAATATAGTATCAGGTGCATTGAATAACGCTGCTTCAAAAAAATTAGATTTGGAAGCATGGTTTCCAGGATCAGGTGCATTTCGTGAACTTGTTTCATGTAGCAACTGTTTGGATTATCAAGCAAGACGTTTACTGGTCAGGTAATAAACTGTGTAATATATCCTAATACTAATACAAGTTACATTTTATTATTGTTGTCGTTATTGTTATTTTTACCATTGTTACAAATAAAATGTTTTATTGATATCCTAGATATGGTCAAACGAAAAAGATGAATACCAATACAGATTATGTTCATATGTTAAATGCCACAATGTGTGCAGTTACTCGAGTTATATGTGCAATTTTGGAGGTACATCAAACTGATACTGGTATCGAAGTACCAAAAGTTCTTGCACCATTTATGCCAGTGGAATATGAAAATGAAATTCCATTCACTAAACCAGCTCCTATTGATGAAACGGAACTAAGAAAACAAAAAAGACAAAAGGATTGAAAAGATATCATTGTAACTTAACTTTTAATTCTTCTGCAAATAGAAATAATTATAACAAATTGAGCTATGATCTAAATATTAAAAGAGTTAAATTCAATATGATGTTGAAATTGAATAATCAGTTATAATTGATAAACAAATATTTGATAAATATATTCGAATATCATAAAGATTTTCTTTTATTAATTATATAATAGAACATTCATATATTATTACTTATTTTAATAATGTAGATACAAACAGTACATTTCAATACCTTATAACCCATATATCAATGGCTAAACAATCTTAGTAGTATCCAGACACATCTTTTAGTACTTTACATAATAAAACATATAAAACAATGTAATCAATATATAGATATTTAATCAAGTGTTTTCTGTGGTGTTCAATTTTTCTAAAAATCTTTTTCTTTCTTCAGCTTTTTTTAAATTATTTAGTACAGAATGTTCAAATTCAATATCTGACATGCTTTGATTTACCTATAATACAAAATTTATACTAAACGTCAAATATAAAGTACAAATATAAAAATAAGGGAATAAATATTATCTGTTAATTATTATCATTATTATTATTCAAACATACCGCGTGTTTTGTAAAACTGGCATCATTGTAAACAATTCCGGTAGTAGAAGCATCTGATTCAATTTGTTTATCCCATAATCTTTGAAGCTTAAGTGGATTCTGTGCTAAACCAAGTTCCATGCTTAGAGCCATTTCCTAATAAAAGAAACATAATTTCTTTATTTTTAAATATATACATAAGTAAATAGAAAGAAATGAAAAGAAAGTATATATTTCTTTTTTTGAATGCTGCAAATTAATACATACGGCATCATTTCGTTTTTGATACTCTACTAATGCTCTACCTTCTCTGGTGGAAGAAATAACAAGTGTAATTATATTCCCATACTAAAAATAAAGAATTATATGAGCAAAGGTATTTTAAAGTAAATATGCATAGTAATTATGATACTTTCTAATCATAGAAAGTGACTAAAATATTTTAAATGGTATTTTAGTAATGCTATACCTTTGAGAAAATTCGATACAATATGTCATAGTCATATCTACCATTGTCAGACTGATTTTTATGAGACTTCCATTTCACTTTTAGTTTATAAGAACCATTATCAACTTCTGATTCTTTACAAAATACTTTTGATTTTTTTTCAAAATGTTTTTTCATAAGCGCTATTTCCTCCTGTAGTTGCTTTGATCCTTCTTTCTGTAACCGTTCTATTTCAGCCTGCCATAATAAAATTATAATGATGAAAGATAAACGAAATGATAAATAATAAATTTAATTAAAATAAGTTACCTGTAATTTTTCTTTATCACTTTTAATATTGAAATCTGTATTTATGGATCTTTTATAAGCATTTTCTCGTGCTTCCAAATCTTCCTTTAATTTTTTACGCTTCGAATCGAATTCCCTTGAACGTAATTCTGCTTGATACTTGGCATTAATAACTTTATCATAAGCTGCCTTATTTTATACAAATGAAATCATATTATTAGCAAGAAAATTAAAGAAGACAACAATGAGTTACATATAGTAATAATAATTTTATATAGTTACCCGAGCAGATACATCAGTGAGAATTTCCAATGCTCGTGATAATTCATGAAATAACTCAGTTGCTTTCGGATTATCCGGATTCTTGTCAGGATGGCAATAGAGAGCTTTCTTACGATAGGCTTTCTTAATCTGAAATAATACTATATATTGGATAAATGGATCGCAAACTTCAGAAAATTTCCATATTATTCTAATGATACTTTGTACAACAATACATAAGTTGATAAAACGTAAGAAAGTTTATACCTCTTGAATAGAAGCTGTTTTCTCTACACCAATTAATTCATACAGATCTAACTGCATCCAGGAATCCATTTTCTTTCTCCACTTATATTAAAACGTTTTATCTTACATGAAAATATCCAAACACAGAAAAGGTTAAGTTTATATTTATCGTTGACTATGTTCTATTTTAGTTTGTATCATTAAGTACAATTTGTGATTACTTGTTTCTGAAATCTAGTTATTCATTTCTATCCGAAACTTTTTAAGACATATTCCACTAATGGACCATATATTTTCACACAGTAAACAAAAATTTCACATTAGTTTCTTTCGACATCGTTACAAACTGTTACTATTCGCACAGTTTAATGTTCCCGAATGATAAGAAAATGTATAAGATCCCCCTCTTTATTCCTTATTTTTGCGCACGCGTATATATTACACGGCATAGTTATATAAATTTTGGAACAAAGACAGATAGCGATAACCGTGATAAAAGGTTGAATATTGTCAATTAAAATTGTTCAAATAACAATGATTGAGAAAATTTTTTTCAAGCACGCAAAACAAATATATTTCAAAAATATATTACGACAGGTAAATATAGTAGAAATACAAATGATAAATAAAAGAAGAAAGTAATTTTAATTTTTTAATTTTCTCTTTTTTTATGAATTTAGACACAGCAGTCTTATAGTCATAAAACTACCACTGCTAAAATTGGTACTATTGTTAATGCAAATGATCCTTCTTTCATAGGAATTGAAACTATCTTTACAAATGAACTAAAATTTATTGACAAAGAGTATTATGATCCTGTATCAACATTTAGAATTTTAAACTCGGTTAAAGATGTGCAGTTACCAAAAGATTTCAAGGTTGAATAACTAATATACCAATATTTTTATTAACATTGTATGCAAATAGTTTTTAATTTATCAATTATATATATCTCTTGTTTTATTTAAGTTAACTGAGGAAATTTTTATTAAAATATATTGCAAAATGATTACTTTGAATATAATGGATAAAATCCTCTATGAATCTCAGCGACAAGGACGTATATCATTTTACATGACCAATATAGGAGAGGAGGCAACTCAGATTGGTTCTGCAGCTGCTGTTTCATTGGAAGACATTATATATGCACAATATCGTGAAGCTGGTATAAAATCTTAATTTGTACAATTAACAATGTTAAGTAAATGTTATTTAATATAAATCACTCTGTAGGTGTCTTGTTATGGCGTGAATATCCTATCATAGATTTTATGAATCAGTGTTATGGTAATCACAAAGATACTTCAAAGGGAAGACAAATGCCAGTTCATTATGGATCAAAGAAGTTGAACTTTGTTACTATATCATCTCCATTAACAACACAACTACCTCAAGGTACTATAATTATTATTGTTATTGTTAAACTATATAAAAATTTCCTTAAAAACATCATAGTATTTTTTATTGTTGTATCAATATATAATGTTGATTTATTAACATTTGGATATATTTACTTTCAGCGGTAGGTACAGCATATGCACTTAAACAATTTAAGAAAGATGCATGTGTAGTTTGTTACTTTGGTGAAGGAGCTGCTAGTGAAGGAGATGCTCATGCAGCTTTCAATTTTGCTGCAACTTTGGAATGTCCGATTATTTTTATATGGTAAAATTAATTGTACATTATATAAGTAAAGCATGAAGAATAGATTAAATGTCTTCAAAGATATGTTTATAAAGATGTTCGATAACACTGTCTATTTCTAGTCGGAATAATGGTTATGCAATCTCAACTTCCACTTTAGAACAGTTCAAAGGGGATGGAATTGCAGCAAGAGGACCAGCATATGGTATACCAACAATTCGTGTAGATGGTAATGATGTTCTTGCTGTGTATTATGCAACAAAAACTGCCCGTGAACTTTGCATTAAAAAGGGGCAACCTTTCTTAATTGAGGCTATGACTTACCGGTATAAAAACATTCTTTTTTTATATGTATATATTAATTTTCAAAACATTTAGAGTTACATGTTATATATATATATATATA
>NW_016909129.1:522981-531703 GCF_001483705.2 Eufriesea mexicana
TATATATATATATATATATATATATATATTCATCCCCATCTTTTTTTAAATATATCCTTCAGACTGGGCCATCACAGTACTTCCGATGATAGTACTGCATATCGATCGACTGACGAAATAAATCATTGGAATTATCATACACCAATAAGCAGATACCGTGATTATTTAGAGTCAACTGGATTGTGGTGTGATCAAAGAGATAGGGAATTTAAAAAATGTGTAAGAAATTCCATTTTACTTGCTTTAACTGAAGCAGAAAAAGAACTTAAACCATGTTGGAAAGAATTATTCACAGATGTATATTATACAATGCCAAAGCATATACGGTATGTTTGTAAATTTCAGATTAAATTAATAATATATTACCCTATTTAAAATATTCAATAGATAAATGTTTGAATTTCTTACATTATTTCCTTTTAATTTCAGTAAACAAATGCATTCAATGGAAAACCATGTTATAGAATTTCATAAACATTATCCATTACATCTTTTTGAGCATAATAATAATAATAATAGTAATAATAATAATGATAATAATAATAATAATAATGATAATAATATGCTGAGCATAAACAAGAGTGAAAATCTTCTGGGGACCCACAAACAATGATACAATAATAATAAAAATAATGAATTTAATAAATGAATACATTGAAATGATAATAACAAACTAAATTAATTATATTTACCAATGTATACTGTATGTATTATGTATTTTTTATACCATTAGATAATAAAATAATTACAAACTCTTTAAGGATTCATGTTAGCAGCGATTTCTTTATATTTTTCCATTCTATAGCTTTTTTTGGCTGCATCAAGTAATATATTGTGAAGTAGCTCATGCTTATATGGATTGATTTGTTCTATGACAGGATACACATTTCCTAAAATTTACAGACTTACATTAATTAATTCTTATAATCTTCTACAAATACATAAATGAAGAAAAATCTTGCTTAAGACACACCCTTTAATTCTAAAACAGCTCTTTCATATCCATATCCAGGATATATATATGGTGCATTATGAAGTTTTGTAAATGAAGTTGTATAATTTTGATATCTTGGTACAAGCACTTTAAAAAGTTTATGAATAAGTTGTTTCTCTAATATCCAAAAATTTGCTAGTTCCATTGTTTCTTTATTATCAGGACCATAACGTAATGCTTCCGATATTAACTACGATGAAGGAAATATAAAGTGTAATTTTTATAAAATAACATCGAATGATTTACATGATACTCACTCGTTCCACGTAACCCCTTGTCTCATCTGCTCTCGCATAATTCAACTCAATTCTTTCATACTTAATTACGGCGGTTAATGTCTTCCTTATTTTATGCAATCTACCTTCTGGACCATTTTGATTTTTTAATTTACGTGGTTTTGATCCAACATTGTACCTTAACCTAGAAACTAGTTTTTCAACATTTGCCTGATTCATTATTGTTATTTTTTGTATTTGATACTAATTTTCACTTCTTGTTAGATGGATATATTATTATTATTATAACTATATAGTTATATAACCGTTATTGTAAAATTTGTATGAAATTTTTTATTTTATTATTAAGGGATATACTGGCTTCCAATGTTCGTTTACACTACTTCGTCAATATCGAATTACATACCATTATACTACTGTATTAGATATTACTGTTAATACTTGTTAATAATTTATTACGTTGTACATTTAATTGAATTTTATTTTATCAAAAAAGGGAAGTGGATTTGATCTACAAGTAAATATAATCTTCACTTTTATGATCTATTGTTACTGAAATATTTATCATCGGTCATATTAGTGAATTTTAATATTTCTTTATGTTCAAAAATTTTTAATTTTACTAATTTTATAATTTAGTATTATAGTAATATTAATTATAATAATAAAAAACACTGATCTAAACGGAGGAAATAAAAAATTTGTTAAGTTATATGATAAAATTGCCTTATGTAATTTTTTTTAAATAGTATTTAAAGCAATTAGTTACATAATTATTAATGAAAAACATGATAATAGGATAATTTATTTGCACATAAAAATATTTGAATAATTCAATACTCCATCTAATACAATAGTTATAAAAAATGTAGTTACTAAAAGAATATAAATTGTAAATGAACAATGAATGTGTAAAAACGCGAAAAGAATCATTTCTACTATACTCTACTATTGATTATTAAATAAATGTCAATATAATGGCTTTTTATTAATAATAACATAATTAAAATGTATACAATTTAGAGGTAAATAAATACTAGAAACATTTATTCTTGATTGGAATTAATAAATAACATAATTAAGTATATTTAGTGAATAATTTTTATTTTTCTTACTCTTACAGTCATAAACATTTTCCCGTCGAACAAACATTTTATAACACAAAATGACAAAGGAATGTTTGATGAGTGGAATGAAACAATATAACTGAATAGTCAAATGTTTTAGATCAAATTAATTCAAAATAGTGTTTCAATAAATTTTAATTGATAACAAGAGATCATAATAGCGAGGTGACTGAATTTAATCAACTTACTTTGGTGAATCTAACGTAATGATAAAAGGACACATGTTTTAGTGTTTGTTTATTAGAAAATTTCATTAATTCAATCGCAGGGGTACAACGCATATACATAAACATCTAATGAGTGACCAAACACGTGTTCTCTTATTTTCGTTAGTATTTTTAAATAGTGCTATTTATAGAAGATATTGAAATATACTTGTAGTATATGTTAATATATATTGTTTCATTGTACTTGCATTAGAATAAGAGATTATATATATGTAGAATTACATTTTAATCTATGATGTTAGTAAAATGTGTCAATAAACAATTACCTTTTTAAATTTAAAATATTACAATGATAGTGAAGATTACATTTATCTGCTTTCTGATTAAATATGAAATCACTGGTATTATTTATTATTGTATGTCTGTTAAGATTTAAAAAATCGTATTATCCGCACTACATATTGTTTACATATTGGACATTCCGACATTTGTTTACCACAATTTAGACAACAAACCATATGGCCGCATTCCAAAATCACGCATTCAATTGGTTCATCCCAACAAACTTTGCAAAGATTTTCATCCAAAATTTCCATTTCCGCTGATAATATAATAATATGTATAAGTTTAAAATTCTTCCATATTAAAAATTAGTCAAATAGGTAAATAGGTAAATATTTCATAAAAAGAAATCATATCTTACCTGTCCTCGACTGTTCATATTCTTTCCACAATCTGGAAGCTTTATTCAATAATTCACATCTTTCTATGCAACCTTTATAATCAACTCTATTTGTACTTAATAAATTCTTCAATTGCTTTACACTTAAATGCTCCAGTTCTGATAATGTATTTATGTCTGACAGTTTGACAGGATTCTGTATTGAAAAGAAGAGACAGAATGAAGGAAAGTGACATAAACAAAAAATAGTGATATGTATGGCTATTGTTATGACAAAAGTAATTAACAAAGTAATTGAAAAGTTTCAAGGCCATGGTTACATACCATAGGACTTTTTATAGATACACAAGAATGTTGATTATTAGCTATGTTTGAAATTTTTTCTTCTTCTTGATGTATGGGCTCTGTTCTTTCATCCGAATAAATGTTAATTCCAGAAATTGTTCCTGGAATTTCATTACAGTCACTTCGTGTAGCATTGGTTTCATGCACATAATTCGGAACTTGTCCACTATATTCGTGGTTTCTAGTTACTGATTGATTTGGTTGAGAATTACTACTGAAATTAAAATTGAATGAAAAAGATTTGTTTAATTCATTTTACTTTACTAAATGTAATATAAGTGCATGGATCTTGCTTTATTTCTTTTCTTGTTATTAAAAAAAAATATATTTATACTGTGCAGAAAACTTGTAGAAAATTGTAGATAAGCATAACATGATCTATGGCATTTACTAATTAATATTAATATTGTAACATTACATATTTTGCATATAAAAGCATTAAAGTACTTTTGTGACAAAATCTTACACATTCTCTCTTCTTGTATTTTCTGTACTTTCTGTATTCCAATAATTATTATTACCATTAGCAAATGTCATTAACAATTTAATTAAATCTTCTTTTTCTGTAACCAAAATAAAAGGGATAGTTGTTGTCAATAAATATAACAACAATATATCTTTTACAGTACAAAAATGTTGATTAATAATATTAAAACTTCAAAGTCTTCTTTACTATATAATAATATACATACCAATACAACCTTTGATGGGTACCTTTTTTGCTAATAGATATTGTCGCATGTCTTTAGAACGAGTTTGTACTATTAGACTTCGTATTAGAGGTCTCCGTGATAACATATTACAACTATCACAGCTCAGTATCTTGTCTAATCGCTTGATCACACATTCAGAACAAAAATATCTTAAACAATCCATACATTGTTTCTGAAAATATTTTGCAATAAATATAAAATACTTTTAAATACTTAAAATATTTTTTATATATTTTGGATAATAAAAAAGCATACATAACACAATGGTTCTTACCTTGCGCGTGAAAAAGCTAAATTTTACATTACAAGCTTCACAAGCCATGTTGTTTTATAAGAATAAAACAATAATAGAAATATTCGTCAGCAATTAAAAATTAAGAGGTTAAATATGTACAAGAAGACGGAAATATTTATACCTTTTTTAAACGCTATAAATATCAAAAGGCAAGGATGTTAAAAAAGAGCAATATCAAAATATGCTACCTTCATATGATGTACTTTCAATGTGTTTTAAGTCATTGCAACTTGATAATTAGAGACATATCAAATTCGTAAGAGGTAATAAAATTTAGTAAAATTCCCTAAAGATTTTATTAAAGATGGCGACAAATGAACATAAAATCACTAAATAAAGGTTGTATTTGCTATATATGAATTGTTTATCACATTTTTAGTATTGAAAATATAATTTATCTATGGACATATTATCAGTATCAAAATTTGTGAAGTGTGTATGTATGTATGTATATAAAAGTAAATAGCTTTCACTCAATTTTTATCTATTTTACATATTTACAACTTTTTTATATTTCGTATTAATTGATTTTTTATTATGTATTTAATTTATTGACGATCCATGTACATATATATATTCTACTACGCGAAATAATTGTAACTTTTTTCGTTACATATATATTTAAGTGTTATTTATAAAATCATTCATTGAAACCATTAATTACTCTTGAAATATATGTTTGTACTTGTCACTACAGTTACAAATAATTAAAAATTCTTCATTTATTACAGTATATATAACTGTATGTAAGACTGGCAAAAATTAATTGTTTTACTATGAATAAATTTATATAAAACGTAGTTGTTTATGTCTCAAATTACAAATAAAAAATTGAATATGTGAAATACTAGGAAAGATCACAAAGAGTATATGCGTATTCGATCGAATGTACATTACTAAAATAAAATACGAGATAGAAATATGATATCACAATTATTAATATTAAATTGAAAGCTATTTTTCATTTATTATGACATAGATTAATACGAAATGATAATTTATAACACAAATAATATAAAATAATATGAACAAATAAATTACTAAACATAATATGGCGATAAAAGTCATGTATACGCATATACGCGACATAGGCCACAATAGTGACGTAGGTATATATATATCTATGTATGCATGTATTTGGTTTTCTCGTAAATCGAGAAAGCGCAAATTTTTCAAGTTTCCCAATTTTGCAATTTTAGAGAGTAGTGATTGATGTCGAATAATTGTTTTCGATATTTTAACCTTTTCATTTCTGAACAAGGAAAAGTGTTTCAAAGGTATCACATACATGTATGTATGTATGTATGTATGTATGTATGTATGTGTGTGTGTATGTGTGTATGTATGTATGTGTGTATGTGTGTATGTGTGTATGTATGTATGTATGTATGTATGTATGTATGTATGTATGTATGTATGTATATATGTATGTATGTATGTATGATGTATGTATATGCGTACGTATGTACGTTTGTATACATGTATGAGCAAAGTTGATTACAATTTTTCTTCGACTTTTAAATGTACGACGTAGTAGTTCCGAACGTTTTTATTTACATTGATGGATGTATCGTACGTTTAAAGTTCTGAGAAAATTGAGTATCTCTTCTTGTTCGATCTATTGACTGAATCGAAGGAAAATATCGATATCTTTTTTGTTCTATCCCGTCTGTTTCAGCACTTGCATCATTTTCATGAAAAGCTTCTTTTCTGAAAAGTAAAAAGTGACACAACTGATAATTTATAGAATAAATGTATCAACATGCGCCGTGATATGAAATGATTTGTCATAATTATTCATTAATATTTACATACGTATATTTATTCTCCGATGCACGAAATAATGATTTTGGACAATCTTTAAAGTAAGGCCAACATTCTCCATGAAACTTGCCTCTATTTTCAGCTTCAACATATTCTTTCAAAAGATTCGAAAATGGTGATTTACTAGCACTGAAAATAGAATCACACGTAGTATGGAATTATCTTACTTTTAAAATCAAAACTTGGCGGACTCTATAATACGTATAATAGGAAAGCAAATGAAAAAGAAATATATATATCTGTGTATGTATGTAGGGGAAAGTGCTCACGTGAAAAACAGTTTAAGCATCTCGCCGATCAAACCGAAATTGCTTAAGGGATGTCCCTGTACTTCACAAATTGCCCTTAACAGACAGGCTTTTCCATTTAACCCGAAATTTGCAAGCATATCCTCAGCGGTACCGTACAAAAGGGCTCTTTCACCTCCATAAAGTGCATTCTTTGGCAAATCTGCAATTGCTTCTCTCTTGCTGATTGCACGTTTTACGAATGTTGCGATAAATTCTGCAGCATTCGGTCCTTGTTCCCTTGCAGTAGCATCAAACGCCGATGGTAAAACGCCGTAAGGGTTCTCATTATCGGTTAAACCAAGTTTATCGAAATCGACTGTAATAAAAAGAAGAAAAGAAACAAGTGATTGAAATTGAAAGATCAGTATATTAGACACAAATAGCGGAAAAGGTAAGCAGGAAGGGAATGTTACGGGAAAAGAGAGTGTGAGAGAGGGAAAAGTGTTGATAAGTATAAAGTAAACGAGGTAAAGAGACGAAAATGAGAAATTAAGCAAATCATTTACTCACTGGTAAAGGGAAGGCTAACAGTCATGTTACTAAGAAAACCATAGGGAGGATATCTGACAAATGGTAATGCCAGTGTTGGAGTTATTGTCATTATCGTGCCTGGTGGCAAAGCTATTCGACCATCGTTAGTTATCCAAAATAATCTCTTCTGTCGATGGTGAGAGAACAAATGTTCATTATTGCCGTTTCCATTACCACTTTCAACGTTCGAAGATTTGAGAAATAGAATTAATCCAATCAGTGCCAATATGCTTCTTTTTCTTTCCATGTTTTCTCTCCCCCAACGTACACGTAGAAACTTTTTTCGAAAAACTAATGGCTGAACTATTCGTAAACCTGTTGAAGAATTAGTATACACGATTGCATTGTTTATCAGGATCTATGGTGTAATGCTCCTGACACCACGAGATAGAAAGAAACAGAGAACCGACGAATCGAAATATGCGTTTCCTTATCGGTAGAATTAGACAAAATGCGGGACAAAACGAAAGTGGGTTGAACATTGTTTTATATAGCAAGGATCGTGAATTAAGAAGAATCCCGTTAACTTAGTAACACTGTCCATATGGATGGACACAAAACATATATGATCTTTGTATGCGTGGTACGTATAGAGCCACTATGTAGGGCATAGTATAGCAATAGTGATCACGCAGCAACCGCGAAACGTGCTCAGCGTATGTTAACATTCCCGAAATTATAATTATCGATTTAAGAATCATAGATTTGTATCTTGATCAGCAGGGAATTACGAATAAGCATAGTGTAACGATTATCCGAAGTAAATAAACCATTTATTTTGTAGTACATGCATAACGCTAAAGCAAATGCATATACATAAACACATTTTCGTTATCATTTGTCTAGCACGAATTTCATTTTGTTCGAATCCAATTAGTAAATCGTTTTTGCTACAATAACAATAACTTTTCTTCCCAAACACCATACGTAGTGCGTAATACGCACGCATCCACGCACGCACACTCCCTGACATGTTCACGTAAGTACATATCGTTGACAATCGTTTCTTGTTCGTTTATTAATAAGGAGGAAAAAATTTCGAAGCAACGGAAAGACAGACTAAGAAAGTAATGTAACGTATAATACAAATTTTGTACGTCATTTCGTACGTTCGTACATACGTCTATGTGTAGAATTCTGTTGGTATTCCCAGATCAACATCAATACGTGCGTTGAAATCACAATAGAACGAAACTCGTTTGACGAATCGAATTCTGAACCACCGAATTAAATAATCATTTCGCATACGTTGCCCGTACGCACCGTTAAGCTATGTAGTAAATTTGGGTCGTAAGTAAGAAATACAATACAACGTGATTTTTCTTTCTTTCTTTCTTTCCTTATCCTTTTATCTTCTACTATCATCCTTTTTCTTTTTTTTTCTTTTTTTTGCCATAGTTATTCCCTCTCTCCTCACCGTCATCTTCATTCTCCCCTATCTACCTGCCCCCCCCCCCCCCCCCCCCCCCCCCCCCCCACCACTAGCACCACCATCGTCGCTATCACCACCGCCGCCGC